>NC_088312.1:909090-1212121 GCF_910592395.1 Lineus longissimus | reverse complement strand
CCAATTTATTCAGCTTGTGGTAAGAATATGATCCCCCCCCCCCCCCCCGTTCCAATTGAACCTGGCGAAATATCCGGTGCAATGATTTTGTTAACAACCAAAATACGCCAATGAGACGCACTACCTCATCACAGAGAAATTGTATTGTAATTAAGCTGTTTAAAAAAATGTTACAAAGAAAAAAAAAATCATCTCGCTAAATAAAAGTAAAACATAAAGTTTGGTAAGAAATTACGAAAATAATATTTTATGATTGCGACTCTTTTTCTTGTTGTTTCTTGATAGCCATATGCGTAACTTGTTTTGATAAACCATGGCCTGACTTGCTTCCAGAGCCACCGCCACCAGCGACGCGGTGCATGTCTTGCAGCAAAACGAGCGCCTTCAATGATGACGAATGTGATGCGAAAGGCTTCGTTATAAACTGTAGTGCTGGCCAGGTAAGTTCAACTGAAAACCTAGACAATGCTTTTCTGGTGAAGCCTTTTCGTGCTAGCCAAAATTTTGTTTATGAATATTGCAGGCGCTGTATATGATTCGTTTTCTTCTCCAGCTGTCTATCTGTCTATCTGCCTCACCGCCGTGTGGCCATTGGGGCAACCCTGTAACTGAATGCGTCACCATAGTTCTGCGAAGCGGATCAGATCTCCGGTCCTTTTCTCTTCCATTCCTTTAGTGACATCGTCAATCCAAATCCTCCTTGGTCTACCGTGTCTTCGGTTGCCTTCTTCTCCATGCATATATCTATATATTCCGTCTCAGATTGCTTGCAAGATGGAGTTCGAGTTTACAAAAAAGGGTCACTGGGCATTGCAAAAGTTATGTAGTGAATCAGACTGTACCAGCCAACAGCCAGCGCCATGCGTCGACCCGAAGGATGGCTTTTATGATCAGCAAGGCTCTTGTACCATGTGCTGCGGGGGTGACTTGTGTAATGAGGGATACGAGGAAATAAAAGGTACGTGTAGGTATGGGTAATTGGCACATAGGCCTATAACTTGTACAAGAAGTTGGTATCTTTGTCAAAACATATAATATCTTATTTTAGATGAAGACACGAGTGGCAGGACTAGATAAAGAGGTAGGCCTATTAGACTACAGAGTCCCCCACTAAATCCGTCACATTTTTCCTTTATCGTTACTTTTGCCTGCCGACATCGATGTAGTGACTTTTTAAGCCGGAATATGCGGATCCAATCTCGTTAATTTAGAAAAAAAAGAGTCAGTGTGGGTAGAGGGGTGTTATGTTACATGTATTTTACCAGTGCTCATGACGTATGAGTTCGTACCATTCGTAACACTAACGATGTACTAATTTGTTTGCTCTGATCTTTTAAGATTATCTCAAGAATATTGTATTCAAGATTAAACTCAATCTGAAGGACGCCAAAACCGCAAACTCAACAGAAATACAAGCAGCCGTAAGTTACAGAATTTTTACTCTACAGAATTCTGTGAACTTGTTTGTCGATCAGTACCTATGTTTGCCAGTCTAACTTAGACACTTGGATTCGTCTTTCTTCGACAAACCCAGATCTTACTCATAATTGTGATAATGATTTTCTCTTTGACTATTGAAAAGTGTTTAACAAGTTGTTGTTTTCTTTCTTTAAAGATTGTCAATGTTGTGAATGCCGCAAATCTACCAGGTGTGATTCAACCTCCAACATTCAAAATCGAAGGATCGGAGGGATATGTTGAAGTGAATGCAACGTTTTTACGTGGGTATATGGATACCATTCTGAATTCCCTAAAACCTGCCATCGAACTTGGCTTTGCTACTGATCCTGTACTGAAGGAAGAAATAGGACCAGGCAAGATTGAAATATGGACAACTGAATGTAAGTTACCCCTCTCCGTTTACTGAGTAGATGGACCCCTTGGTTACCCACCAGCCCTATACATCGTTCGTCAAATGAAAGCTGTTTAAACCGAAAGAATCACATCAACCGATTCTAGGGAAGGGACCTTTGCGGAAACAGGTTACTGATAAACTAAAATTGGACTTCTGACTTGTAACTCGTGTATGCGTGGCAAGTTTAGAGCAAAGCAGAATAAAAAGGTGTATGGGGTCTCACTTTCTAACAAGTGCTGTATTGGCTGTTTTCACAGATTGTCTTCCTGAGCAGACATTTGACGAGCTGAAAGGGAACTACTCCTGGCCGACGACGAAGTCAGGAGCAACATCCATGGTGGAGTGCCAACGACAGGGAAACGAAGGCATGAGCACGAGAAGATGGTAAGATGAAGAAAATGTCATCTTCTTGAAGAGAAGGGCGTGCTTCTTTAGGTTTTGTAAACTGCACACTGCAAGGCATTGTCTGCTTCCTTGGCTAGTACACATGTACACGTTTAAAGACAAGATAGCTTTCCATTTGTGATTCAGTAGGCCAAAAGCAGATGCGCAGTAAAGGTTTATCCGGAAAGTACTGAGCCCCAAAAAATCGAAACGATGATAGCAGACACCTGAAGTGTCGTGGACTGACACGTATTATGATGGTACCGGTAGTGGGTCTGCCTCCCTTACGTGCTCCTTCATAAGACATCCTTTTTTACTCTTGGCAATGACTGTTTGCAGCTTACCATCTGCCATCATGAACTGTATGCTTTTTGTTTGAAGCGTTTTTGGGCCGTCCCCCTCAGGTGATGAGCTGATTCCGGTATGGGGCGATCCTGACTTGAGACACTGCGCCTACATCAGCAAGACGACTGAGGCACTGAATACGCTGACCAAGTTGCCCATTACAAATGGTGAGCATCCGTTTGTTAATCACTGCAAATGTAGCTGAACTATTGATAAGTTTCTCACAAGCTATAAGCTCTGATATTCAACATGGCCACTTGGAGAAGGCATCTTGAAATCTTTTCCCTGAGACAGTTTTGGATCATTGAGAAAGGTTCCGCCATTCGAAGGCCAGATTGAGGTGAAATCGACAAACCTTTATACAACTCTCAGTGTTCGGCTCCAGGGAACTCCTTTCCTTGGATGGAAATGCGATATATTTTTTGAACACCTTCAAATAATCGAGGTACTTGAACATTCCAGGGACAGTAAATGCTGTATCCAAACAGCTCGCAACCGTGTCAGCATCTGCAGAGAATGTAGCGGACGTTTCAATGTCCACAGAAGTTATTGACAACATTGTGAACAGTGAGGCGGCTTTCTACAAAGAAAACGTGAACAGCACCACGAAGAACGTGGTTGGATGTATCAGCAATCTCCTCGATGTTGACTTCAATACAATGCAGCGAGCTGGCAGTGCACGACGGTAATCAAATGGACAGTTTACTTAGCGTATTCTTAAACCTTTTTCTACCAAGTCGACGATCACTGCTATTGCCATAGGGGTACCCGAAAATCCAGAGTCAGTATACGGAACCATATCCCCAAAATGACGGACTTCTATTCGCTACAGGTGCGATCGATCCTTGTTGAAATGTCCGACTGGCTGCCATTGTCGGCAGTTTGCAACCCTTCTCTCTCTGTTAACCCGTGTTTCATCTACAGCTTTGAATATCTGGCATGGTTCTTTTTGCAGTTTGGTTGCCAACATCGAGGCCATGATAAAGAAGATATCGCTGAAACCCGGGCAGGAGATGGACGTGGTGGACAACAATCTCGCTTTAACCCTGGTGGACACTACCACGGGAAAGGCAGACGGTGGTTTGCAGTATGGTGTGACGGCCAAGCCAGGTTATCCAGAATTTAATGACACAAATGTGAGCAAGTCAGATGTAGACAAAGTTAGCAGATACTGCCTTTCATTGGTCTTGCTTGTTGGTAAAAGTGGTACACGATTGATAGTAGACATTTCGTCATTTTCTGTTACATTACATGCGATTTTGAAAGAAATGCAAACGCATATTGACTGATCTTACTTGAAAATTTTCTTTTTCAGGTAGGAGTGGGTAAACGAGGTGCCACAGTCAAAACAAGCGTCACTATTCCTCCGGGGGTCTTCAAAGATAAAGCAATAAAGAAAGCCGCATTCGTTGGTTACAAATCTGATATGTTATTCAAGGTACATTTGTGATGGCGAAGTCCTTGCAACGAGCGAACTGGTTGGGGCTATACGCACACAAGGCGAGACCAACCTCAAATGGTTACTCTAGACTACTAGCAGAAATCATTTGTTACTGTTTAAAGTCCGAAAACGAAAACGAAGATTGGTACAATTTCCTCCATTTTATTTTCTACCAATCTATCTTCTACAAATGATTTCGAGCATCATGACCAAAATTGCTGAAGCCATAACATGAACGAAAGACCTGAAGGATGAGTATACATGTCATTAATCTGGTGATTCTTCCAAATCCTAACTGTACCAAAATGTCATTCATATTTCACTTGCAGCTGATGGAGTTGGACTCTAGCACGTTGGTAGTCGGTGATAGCAAGAAGTTCAACACGACATCTAACTCGATGGTCCTCGCTGCAATATTGGACCGACCAGTCAGCGGTCTTACAGGGTCAGACCTTATAGACATGAAGTTCGAACATAGAGAGAAAAAGGTACAGTACATCTAACAAAGATACATGTAAAATGAGAAACGAATCCATGCGGTGAAACTTGTTCGAAGTGACGCAGGAAAAAACAAATGAGTTCGGCCTAACACTTTTGCAACCTTAACGCCTGATTTCCACTGCAGCAGGAACCTCTGAACAGCGCGGTTTTCACAGGCGTTGGATGCCCAAATTTCAAATCATAAAATGATGTCATTGTGTAAAAAGTCGCTGATCCAATATTCCTGTGAATCATCCATCGCGTTTCCCTTCAGCTTGCCGACAACCCTCGATGTACCTGGTGGGACCAAGCCTCCAACGGGGGAAAAGGAACCTGGTCAACGAAAGGCTGCACCGTTGGAGCGACCGAAGCTGGTGTTACGACCTGCAAATGCGATCATTTGACAAATTTCGCTCTTCTCATGGTATGGTTGTATAGAGTATTATGCTAAAGACAAAATGCCGAGCAATGGATCGGCTGGGCAATCACTCCTTATCAGAATCCTCATGTTGTGGCGCGATACCTCCTAAGCAAATAATCAAACTGCTTAACCTAACATGTTTAACGTGTCACCCAATCAAACCTGAAGCTTAGATCGGCATGACGATTGCAATGGATAGTTTAGAAAACAGTACAATATTCTATAAGGATCATTTTCGTTTCAGGACGTCTATGGCTCTAATTCGGACATGAGCGCCAGCCACCAGCAGGCTCTCACCATCATCTCGATAACCGGATGCACCCTGTCGGCGGTCGCTCTCATCTTTACCATCTTTACCTACGTCTACTTCCATCGAAAGTTGCTGAAGGACAACCCGTCGAAGATACTGCTGAATCTTTGCGCTGCTCTGCTTGGTCTCAATATAGTCTTCCTTGGGGGGACGCACTACCAGGTGGATGATGGGGCTTGCAAGGTATGTTGCATCTTGACTCTCAATGTATCGACATTGCTCAGCTTGCTTCCAGACAACGTGCGTATGGGCGGAGGCTGCGGAGGCAGTAGCGCTGGAAGTTCAGTATGGGTATGTAGAGGCCAGAGCCCATTGCCGTGTATATGTTGGGATTTTGATAGCATTGTTTCAAAGTAGACTTCCAATATCTCATAGAACTCATTAACGGCGGAAAACTTTACATTACAAAACTTCATTAACATTTTTGTTTCAGGCTGTGGCTGTACTGCTGCACTACTTCCTACTAGCTGGCTTCACGTGGATGGGAGTTGAAGCATTCTACATGTATCTCGCTCTCGTGAGGGTCTTCCGACCATATTTCTCAAAATTAATCCTAAAATGCTGTTTAGTTGGATGGGGTGAGTTGAGAAACCATCATCATTGAAGTACTTGTGTTGGCAGATTTTTGAACGAGCATGCAATTGGGACAGTGATTCGCAATATAAGACATGTAACCTCTCTGTAAATGGGTAATTACTTTATCTTGTTTTGATACCACGAAGATCCACGTTTGTCGGATAGCTCCTCCTCTCCATAGGTCACCGCCACGCCTACCTACTTTCTCCATACGCGTTCTCTTCTATTTACTCACAAAGAATACCAATATATACTGGGTATACCCAACGTTGCAATTAGAGGAGATATTTCGTATCAAGTCAAGTCAAGTCAGTTTACAGTCCTTTTAACCAATTGTCGTCTGCAGTCTAATCTCATTGAACTTACATACGTGTCTTTGATCTTCTTCCAGGTCTCCCGTTAGTGATCGTTTCCATAACTATCGGGGTGAATAAAACGGACAACTACTACCTAAAGGGTGGACAGATGTAAGTACAACATTTGGTGGTCCAGCGAGAGCAGATGGATGCTATGACCAAATGATTGATCTTGGTTGTCTTACGAACCGATAGAGCTCAGATCTGTTCGATAAGTGGGATACACACAAACGATTCGTTTCAGCACACGTAGCTGAACCAAGGTTCAAAGTATTGCTGCAAATTTGAAATAGAAATAGACTCGACGGTATATGTCTTCATTGAACTAACATCTGAATGCATTGCATGTGCACCACTGCGGAATGAAAAGTCCTGTGGCAACCTTTTTCTCTCGTCTCTTCAGTTGTTGGATCCGTGACATCCCATTCTACGGTGCGATAGTGGCGCCAGTATGTGCCATTCTCATCGTCAACATCATCGCATTTATCATGGTTATCCGCCAGCTCCATCGGTTGACAGAGAGGAAGAAACTGACCAAGATGGACAAAGCTCATACATCGACTATGACGCAGCTTCGAGGCGCCGTCAGTGTGCTGGTTCTTCTTGGTCTAACGTGGCTTTTTGCTTTCCTTTCCATTGGTAAGTCTGTTCGACCTTGAATCATCTCGGGTTCTGAACAGCAACCCGAAAGAGGGCTTTGTGTTAAGGCTTAACATCCATCTCAAACTTTTTACCATCTGAACCCTTGTGCTACCAATCATCTTCCTGACTGGTCGTTTTGCAGATCTTTTTTAGAAAGCAACATATTTAAAGAAACGTTCATCGTTCTGAGTGTCACCAGCTACTCGTCAAAGCAATTCTGGTTACGGAACTACATGTGGTGACTACCTGGATGTCTACCCAGCCACAACTTGGAGATATTGCTTGATAAGTCTCGAGCTGAGTGTCGAGCACGAGGCCAAATGTGAACGTCTCCACTGCAGATTTCCACCTTGTTATTTTTCAGGCGATGCCAGCCTTGCCTTTGCCTACATCTTCGCCATTCTTAACACGCTGCAAGGCCTCTGGGTCTTTGTGTTTTATTGTCTTCTGAAGAAGGATGTGCAACATGCGTGGATGAGAAAACTTATCTGCTGCCCCACCCCAGAGGACTCAAGGTCGAGTAAAGGTGAGAGCTTATACACCAATGCACCCCTTTCATGAACTTCTTCTCCTTCGCACCGGCCTTCAATGCGGCCTTCAATGTATCTTCTAGTGATTTCAAACAAGGTGTGTCCTCTTTGAGCAGAGTAGAGTTGCATGACAACTAGCAACGTTTGGTAATAAGCCACTGATGGATGTGTCGACAACTCCCGTCGTGGCGTAAATTTTCATTCATGATCCAATCCGCAAATATGTGCTTTCATAATGAGTTTCTGAAGGTTGCGTTACCCTCGACTATAGCGCCTCAACCCCAACACGAGGATCTTCGTCACGACTTCCACGTCTTGTGTCCCGCTGGCAGCAAAAATAAGTGTGGCTCTTTCCAAGATGGTGTTGGAGACAGCAATCACCAGTATCTGCATGTCAGTGATAGAGTTTTCTGTATCATCATCAAAGAATCTAATTAAAACATGAAGGATGCAGTTAATCTTGCCACTTTTTCAATACAGACCAACTTGACGACATTAATAAGATAGTAAACGCTGAAGGTACGGTCTGGTAAAGGGTTTCTCTCTGCATGCATTCATCTCTAGATTACTTCATGCTACCAGTGCCGCCATTCAATTGCTTACAGTGATACTGTCGCACAATTTAACGTTAAACCGCCCTAAAAGATAAACGATAAAAGCATCTCATTGTAGATATGAGCTATAACTCAAGAGTTCAAATGGGTTCACGGGAGTTGTTTGGACTTTCCTTTGCTTTGAATGTTGTCCCGACACCCATAGACTTACTTTGATTCTTACTTCAACAACCTCATTGTCGTTTGTCCTTATCATAATTCTCTTCCGCTTCGTCCTTCGACGGTTCCTTCTGTTTGATCAAATATGATTCAGGTCCAGTGTGGAACTTTAGAAAGAGTAATTAATTCTCTGCCGATATTTCATTCTTTTTCTTTGTGGTGCGTGAAATTTCTTTTATTCATTGAGAAACAATGCACTTTCTTTCTGGTTCGTTATATCCTTCATTCGGTGTCTTCTCGGTGTAAAGTCAGCTGTGTTGCATCTTTGTTTCGTCACTTCATTTTATTCTTTCGAGGACGGTTGTTTCTCTCCTCGAGGGCATTTTAGATATTGGTAACTGCATGTGCATGTACGGGTATTTTGGTGTTCATAATATCTTTGATATGCATTCAGGTTGATGCATTCGCTGTTTGTTACTGGGCAGACTGCGTGCGGATTGCGGACTTCGTTCATGCTTTGCTCGTATTGAATATAACAACAGCTACCAGTTAAAACAAGATGCTTTTGTTTCACTGCATAAGCTGAAGAGAAATGTTGATAAAAATTGTTTTCTTTGTGACAGAAAGAAGTGGTCAAAGACGACCTGTTTTACATGGTGTTACCCTAAATAGAGTGTGAAAATGCTAAACGTATCATTTCATTGTTTTTTTCTGTTTGTAAAAATATTTTTACCAAATTCTAAATTTCTGCTGTTTGATTCAAGGAAAGTATACTCTAAACCATCAAAATACAACAAAGAAGCTGACAGGATCAGAAGGTAGTTGTAAACAATCTGATAGCACTGGTGTCACATTAGCAACTTATAAGCGCGTCTCCACAGGTACGTTAGCAGCTATAGCTCACGCCTAACACTAGTATAATCACGTCTTTCTTTTTATTTGAAAGACTCTGGTTTTGCTTTATGTTTTCGTAGCTTTATAAGACTTTGAGAAATATGTACATTTTTCTGAAGGACTCAATAGTCTATACACCTTTGGTAACTGAAAATGAATAGCTAAGAATGAATCCGAACTTGCTTACCGAGCAAAAGCATTACTAATTTTCATTTGGAACTCAAAACTAGAACTGAAGGAAGCAAACCCTTTGACAGTGACCTTCAGGATAGCCATTCAGTGTAGATCACATGCTTTTCAGTTTAGAACAAGACTCACTGTGCCCTCCCGTTATTTTAAGAAAAGGTATGTTAATATTCGTAACCTGTTGTGGGATAGCCATGAACACTATCTTGTCAAAATGGTATTCTTAAACCAGCATGAATAGAAGAATGGCATGTTACATAGCCGCTAGTATGCACAACACGGCCACACTGCAGCGCTTTTTGCGTGTCTGTCTGCTTTACATGTAGCACGTGCGTACCCACGTTTTGATCAGAAAGAAAAAGCAATTCGTGTGGGAGAAAGCTGAACACTTCTCAACTATCTGCAGAAGATCGTTAAGGTCTTACTCTCGCAAACAAACGGGGATCATTCAAGATCTACGCGATGTGATAGTTCAAACTCATATACATGTACAAATACACACGTGGTTGCATTTAGCTTGATCTATATCTGGTTCGAACAAGCTGGCCGAACAGTCGCGTTAGACATGGTGTCACTGGAACATGGGAAAATCAAAATATGTAGACATGGATTCTGAATTGTGGTTGACATATGAGTTCTTTACAGCAAAACGTAGTCATGGACATTCTGAACCTTTGGTATCTTTGAATCAGAACCCTGAGAAAAGAACGGTTCTAGAATCAACGGATTTGAAGAACACGCCTCTTTGAGTCGCCTAATGACTTTGGAGTAAGAAACCTTGGTGTAACCATGCAGAGATAACAAATACAGAATACTGGTTAGCTATAGCCTCCCTGGCTTGCATTTAGCTTATTTTGTGTGTGTATCTTTTGTAACAGACACGGTGCAGCCTCTTTCGGTATACACGCCCTTCCAACTAAAGAGCGGGATGCCGGGAGTTTCCCCTTGCGGCCCCTTCCCTTCTACAGGAGACTTTGACTTTCAAAAAAGGAAGGATTCCAGTAGGAGAATACGATATCGTATTGTTTTCAGTTAACAAACTGACAAAGTAATCATACATAGGTGATAGCTGTTCTTAACCGTGCTGCTAACAATTACTCTAACATACCTTTTAGCGCAAACGCGCACGGCTAATACCAATAAGATGTGAGCTATGTACATGTATCGCAATGCTGCGGCTTTGTCTTAACTTCAAATTTCGATTTGAAAGGTGGAAGAAGCTAAAGACGCTGATACATCTGTACACCAGTTTCTCCACGTGGGCAACATTGTACAGTGAATATGTCAGTGCTCTTTACTCATCTCGCCTTCTCTGTGTAATAAATTCATCTTTGAATCATCTTCTCTCAGTTGTCTTCGCTGCAATTTACGTTTGTTGGTGTATGTTGTGTTCTCTATGTCTGTTGTTTTTCCTTTGCAAGTTGGTGGTGGTAAGGACGGAAGAAGCATTTCACATTTCGTTGGTGTTTGGTTGGCTACCATCGGCGTCTTACCAGTCACTTTAGACAACGCATTATCAGCAGTTCTAGAACTGTTTAACACCCGATTGCTTTTTGTCAGACAGATGAAAGTTTATGAACCTGTCTTGTCTAACAGCTAATTGCTTTTAGGCTGTGTCTCAGGACCACAGCGCCGCACTGGTTAAGATAATGGTGTTGACAGATTGCGATAAACCACCATCCTTTATTTAAACTCCTTCCGTCGATGGGCAGTGACAGAAGGAACAAGCACAAAGAACTACTCGGATCTACTCAGTGACCAGTGACTCCTGGTTGTTCTCAGAACTGACCGAACGAGTATAATTAACCTTACACGATGAGAATTACATGGCATTGCGACATCGAAGAAAGGCTCTCATGAGTAGACTAATGCATCGACGACAAGCACCTTCATCTTGCACATTCACCAGCTGATAGTAGAACTAACATTAACTATTTATTCCTTTTCTTAGAATGCATTTATAATATGGACCAAACTACATGTAGCTCGGAAAGGAATGGAATTTATAGACCTCGCAATGGTAACCAATACTAATCTTTATATTAGCACACTTCCCTCACATT
Source organism: Lineus longissimus (assembly GCF_910592395.1). Lineage (NCBI taxonomy): Eukaryota > Metazoa > Nemertea > Pilidiophora > Heteronemertea > Lineidae > Lineus > Lineus longissimus. Next base: position 1,200,925 of record NC_088312.1, on the reverse strand, counting down.
TTCTTTCTATTTATTTCTAAAACATTTAGCTTTCGCCTAACAGGATGATCGTTCATGTAGTCTAGTTTTCAGACAGCCATGATTATGTTTTCCCGCCAAAATTGTTGAAATTTTTCATAACTTCAAAATTCTGAAAAATTGAAGAGATGAAGCATAGTCTAGCAAACGCTGGTGTTCCTATCTTACGCTGATTGGGCCACTGGACCCCTGCCAGCTGTCGACCAGAATCTTTTGTATTGGGAACTTTGAACCTTATTTGGTACGACTGTTTTCCAGGTTCGAGCACGGCCACTACAACCACAAGGATATCTTCAGCAGCATCGACCAAGTCGAAGAAGAGTACTGCTTCCAATCATACTGTCTGTACAACTCTTTCTACCGAAACTGACGATAGTACGCATGGTAGGTTGCCCGCAACATGCTCTCAGTTTCTTAACTCTTCTTGAACTTCTATTTTCTCTTTATTTGAACAAGACAGGACATCTTTGGCACCATTATTCTTGGTAAGAAGCAGGTACCGGTAAATGCTTTCTTAAAAGTTTTTACGAGAAACATTATGTACACAATAAAGCTATGCACCATGCACAGTGGGCCAGATATGATGAGTTTACACCGGTGTATCCTTTCTTTGAACTTTAGAATCAAATTCACACGCGGCCTATCAGACGAGTTCACGCTCAGGGAGTCTACCCAAAACAATACACAGTCCCTCGCAATCCTGTACCATCCCATCGAGTACGTCTTCTTTGTCTCGTTTCAGAAAAACCCACCGACGGTAACTGCAACACAACTGCCTACGAAAATCCAGCCTTCTCCCGTTCAATATCTGGGTCCACCGACCAAGCCCCTACAGAGCACGAACCAAGTCCGAGCACGGAACCAAGTCCGAGCAAGGAACCAAGTCCGAGCACGGAACCAAGTCCGAGCACGGAACCAAGTCCGAGCACGGGACCAAGTCCGAGCACGGGACCAAGTCCGAGCACGGGACCATGTCCGAGCACGGGACCAAGTCCGAGCACGGGACCAAGCGGGGAAAAGAACTATAAGTGGGAAGTCAAGCCACAAGCTGGATTTGTCGATTCAAGAGGATTCGCCCGTCCAGTATAAACTCCAGTGTTAAAAAGAGATGCGGTCTACTTTGCCGGTACAACAGTACTAAAGAGATGCGGTCTACTTTGCCGGTACAACAGTACTCTCCTCTCAGGACATCAGGCTTTGGTGCTGTTTATACCTTTCTACTCACGTCTTGGGACTGCCTGACATTTAATCGTGTGGCATGGCTACCCGACACCATCGGTGATGATGTTACTAGAAACATCATTCAGTATGTTGATTCCGTAAGAAAACGTTTAGTATATACACAATATAACGTATCAAGTATCATGCACAACCATCTGTGGGGTGTCACAGGCTTGGAAGATATCTTTCCGACGAGTAACGACAACAGATAGAATCTTCAAGCTCGTTTAGCTTGTATAGCTCATATCCCAATTAGCAGTCTTAGTGGGTCGGGTCAGGATGCCGATGGAAGGACAATGGCTAAAACTAGCAAGTATATATGAATGGGCGGTGACGAACTATTAATGTTATGGTTATGTAATGCAACCACCTCTTTGACAAAATGTCAACTTTTTTCATCTATTATCTCTTTAGAGAATGATATATTCATGTGCCATAATTGTAAATAAACATCTTGTAAATGCTGTAGTAATGACCTTCCAAGACAATGTGTTACGGACAAATGTACAATTGTAATTTAGTCTTGCCAGTGTCGGTGACCGAGTGTATCAATAGAAATGACACACTTTAAACACTGACTGCAGCCGATTTCTTTTGGAACACCCTGACAATCACAAGCGTGAATAATTGATATCCGAACCTTTTCCTCTTTTTGCAAAACCGCTGTGCAAATTATCCGAAGATGTGGCGATTACCTCCCGAGCCTCGGAAACTTCACCATAATTGCCCTCGATTGCATCTACATGTAATCAATTTGACACTAGGCACGCTTCAGTATAAAATGACATCGATGACGCGCTGGTCAGGTCGGATACCATGACATATAGGCCTACCGGCCCTAGTCGCGTACCCGTGAAGCATAGCTTTATGGACTGGGGATGGTTGGGAATACGCTGTTCCATGCACATCGTGTCATCTGGATTCATCTGAAACTGGAGAATGACACTGACACTGAATAACTGTTTTCTCTCAAGTTTCGGTAATCTGTTGACGCCAAACGGCCACACAGGAACCTACTGCATACTCGAACCTATGTATTGATACCAGCACAGGGGCTTCTCTGCTACAGCGCACTAACAGTTTACCTATGCATGCACTGGCTGTGCAGTTTTTAAATAAAATCCGTTCCACATGCTTTGAAATCAACGAAAATCTCAGAACTGGCGTTTTCAGGACTGAGCAAGGTCTTGTCTTCCTCCGATCGCTTCAGAACTTGCATGGGTCACGTTCAGCATCGAGACTGACATGATTTGAATGTGTGTGTATTCCATGTTGGTGCTACAGTAGTCCTTGATCCTACCACGACGCTGGATACCACAGATCATGTTCACCACGTGACCGAAGGTCAATCTTCTGCCACAATTTCATTTTGTGTGCATGGTACTGTTTATGACTGACAATGACTGAAACACATTTTGTTTTAGAAGAAGAGTTCACAGTGGTTACTTTCCTTGCAAGCGCTACATATGTTCCTTTTATAGGCCTGCTTGACTCAATGCATCCTGTTTACAGAATGCGATGGCTCCTGTGATGCGCACTTTCTTGAGTATTTGAGTTCACCAAGACCGCGGTCCTATTTGATCGTGTCAAAGTCCCTCCAGGCTGTCAAGACAGTAATGCTATTTGACTGAGGTTGAAATACCGAGTGGCGATGGAACCGATCTGATATCGAAATGATGCATCTGACTGTGTCTCGTCTACAGGGTGAAGAATTATATATCACAGTTACATTGCTGATTAAAATGGCGTCCATGTCTCCTGGAACAACACAGTCAGTGCTAATAAACACAACAGCGTTCGACAACTGTTCGAGTGAGATTCGGCTTTCAAGAACGGAGTCAGTCCCGCAAAACGGCGCAGCAACGATTATTGAAGACGCTGACGGTAAAATAAGTCCTGTAATTTACTGGTCCTTGTACTTTATCAACCATATATATCCTCCAATAATCATCGCATTTGGTTTAGTTGGCAATGTGATGTCTTTCCTTGTGTTTAGCCGGCCGCAGTATGGGAAGAATCTCACGTGTTTCTATTTACAAGTTCTGACCCTGTCGGACTTCGCCATCTTGTGTTCCCATCCCACCAGTCGTGCGCTTACACATTATTTCCCGGAATACGTGCTTGGTACAATGACTGGGAGTGGAAACGTACTAACTGGTATATATCTTTATGTGATCTATCTATCGTATCTAACCTCCAATTCTACGGTAGCTACGATGTCTGTTGACCGTTTCATAGCTGTAAGGTTCCCTTTACAAGCTGCGTCTTGGTGCACGAGGAAGCGCGCAAAGAGGATCATTGCCGTTCTTTTTCTTCTTAACGCCAGCGTTGCAATCCCAAACTTCTTTCGTTCAGTTAACAGAAAAAGCACAGTCATAAAGGACATATTTTTCTTTGACCCAGCAAAATATCCACCTTGGGCTCTCACTGTTGTCGATACAGTCACTGCAATCTTCGCTCAATGGTTGCCCTTTTTATGTCTCCTTGTCTCCAACAAGTTGATAATTTTGACTTTAATTCAACAGCGGAATAAATCAGACTTGGGTTCGGCTAATTCGCGGACTAAGATGGAACAATTGAACTCACAAGTGACTGTCCTATTGTTCGCTGTCACGTCGATATTCCTTATAACAACTATCCCATGGTCACTGTGGGAACTGATCGGTCCAGCGATCGAATTCCGCTACAAAATTAAAAAGCAACTTGTATACGATATTTTCATTTCGTTGTTATACACCAACCCAGCGCTCAATTTCTACGTGTATACTCTGAGTAGTCAGAAATTCCGACGCGATGTTCTGTGGATTTTAAGCCAAAGTCTAGGAAAAGCTCAACTCTCCAAACTGCAGGGTTTGAACAGCATGAGCAGCGCGAAATAAAGTCACTGACGAAATATGATCTTGCGGGGGCAACTGATCTATTCGCGAAGTCCGTGTGCATGACTGGGTGCTTGGTAGCCTACTTGACTGTGCTTTAAGAGAGACTGGCGCCATGCCTAGTCTCTCTTAAAGCACAGTCAACAGACACCAACCCCCTCAGACTCAGAAACCACAAACGCCCAACCCTTCCTGCTACCTTAATACTTTTGGGTACTCAAGGTCGAAAGCGATGGAATTGTTTGTGGCAGGTGAAATTGAGGGATGAAAGGACCTCAGAGATTACCTTTCTTCCTTCTGAATCGACTCTGGACAAGCATTCCGGCGGCAGAGCCAATAAATCTGATCTACCATGAGACGAATGTGATTTCTATCTTCCGAAGTCAGTGTAAAATATACTTTAATGATATCACTATTATTAAATTGAACGGTATGGCAAACATGTGATTATCAGCACGTGGCAAGTACAACTATGTGATGTAAGGAAAATCCGCCAGATGTCTTCCCGGAATAACGCTACCCTTGAAATGATGCACTCTCGGTGCTTCGTTTAAAGGATGTCATCCTAATTGGATTTGCAAAAATGTTTGTTCCATATGATCCCAGGTTACATAAGCTAACTTGGAATACGACTACTTTAAACTTTATTTATGCTAATTAGCGAAAATGAATCAAAATGTTCTCCCGACTACAGCGCCCCTTCCAGCAAGTTGATAAACTATCGGCACCGCATTATGTTCGAAAGAATTACAATAGGTGTGCATAATATACATACATTGTACACGTAATGCAATGCACGTGAGGGATGACAGCACCTGGCCTGTTCGAGAGGAAATCGATAGGTGTACAACCTCGCCGTCACTTCAGCGCGCACATATTTCTGACTGACTTTGGAAATATAGTGAAAGGACATGTTCCGTATCATATTTCGAGTAACGGATGCTTCACCTGGAAAATAAATATGTTAAAAGCATTTTTACAGCAACTATGTAAAATTCAAACTGAAACTTCTCCAGATAGTTTTTCAAACTATTCCAGTGTGTTTCTGCCTACAGATAGACCTCAACCTGGCCTACCTTGCCACAGAGAGAGTCAAAGTCATTACGGGAAACTACAAATTAATTTATCGAGCCTGATGTATTAGTAAATGAGCATAGCTCTCGGAAAGACAAACATTCAAATTGGGACATCCACATTCATATATAGAATATATATAATATTATCAGTAATGTTTTTACTACTGAGAGACTAGCATCCTTTTAGGTGGTCTACTGTGATATTACTGTGTCGACGCTATTAAGCCGGTTTGAGGTGCGTCTTTTACGCATAGGCCTAATAAACGGAATATAGCCCTTGCGTACAGCCGCCCCTTGACACAGTTCTTCACATGTTAAGTAGTGCCATACGGACGGTAACTCATCTTCTGATGCAGAGGAATTTATTCATACAACGTGATGGAGGCAGGCATATATATCCGCATTGTAATTTTTACATGCGGGCCCAGAACGCTGTTTAGGTGCTTTTTGGATGCATGAGCCAATACCGGTGATGTCCTAAAGGTCCCTTGGATACTATGGCTGCCCTTATTATGTCAACTATTGATTGCGGTAGAAACATAAAGTTCTAACTTATTGCATATTAAATATCACAAATTTTGTGATAGTTCGGGAAGCAATGAATGATACATAAAGCAAGTTTGTAGACAGCTGTGTTTATAACTGAGTCTCTCCCATGCGATATCGTCTGCACAATCTCGAGGGCCTATTTCATTATCCCGATTTCAATGAGAGCAGCTCAGGCTAGTGCAAGGCGTGATTGAGACTATCAACTGTTGCCGCCAATGACACGTTGCACCCGGAACGAGGTTGCATCTCATTTAGCGTCGGCGAGATCACTCCGCTGTTCGGGACGTTGAGTTGGTGTGTTGACCAATTTTCTTCGACTTTCAAAAGTTGATTTATCCAGTCATTTAGAAATAGAAAATTTGGGAAATTTTGCAACAGGCAAATAACTGGACTGAGTTCTACTTAGAATTCTAGGAGCTATCAAAAATCTATATTAAAGTAAGTAGTTTACTTATCTACTTGTGCGCGATATGATAGCTTGCAGGAACTGGGCGTGGATCATGGCAGCCCGGGCCAACTTGAAACATTACTCCTGATATTAAGGCCAAGTTGTAGGCGAAGCATAAAGAGTCGCCTCCCTTCATCTATCCTGCTTGGTGATTTGCTGATGTGAGAAATTCACATTGATTGATCTGCGGTGTCTTACAGTCGCAACTACATTTTGTAGTGTATACATACACCGATAACTTTTCCCCATACCTTGGCTGGATAAAATTACATCCCGGCGCGCAGGCGGTTATTTTTAACTTTACTGATAAACAGCTTCCACCTGCTTTTACATCCACGACAAATGCTAATGTAGATAATGTTAGGTCCTTGCCTCTTATCTGCGCCTTTTGCTCATTCAAGATGCTCGCCGAGAACGACCTTCCCACAAATAGTGGGCGTGGCAGCTAATCTTGTCTACATAGCTACCTATCTTAGTCACAATGTGCATCCTCACAGACGGATCTTGCATCCTCAAGAAAAGTTTTATAACGTGAGGAGATTCAAAGTACATCAACGTCATCAGGGCCGAATTATAGTACAATCTTCAAGAGCCCCAATAATCCACTGTGATTGGTTGATTTCAAATGTTACTCTCCCGGTGAGAAGGCTTTACTGTCGCTGGTTGGACGATAATGCGGTGCTGTTTTTCGACGATGACAATATGGCTGGACTAGAATTGATTTGAATTCTCACATCAAAGCAAATTCAAGTAAACTTCCGAGAGCAGCTGCACGTTGTTGAAAACGATTCAAGCCTTTTATTGTCGATAACATGCACTGTCGTATACATTGTACACATATAACGGAGTTGTCAAAGCGATGGATAGGCTACATCCAGTAGGCCTATATGCGATGTCATCACACATGGGCGACACCCAAAATCTTCAACTGAGTAAAATGATGATCCATTCTTTCATGATATTTATAGGTCATCATCTTCTCGGACGTGAAAGGTTGATACGTGGTTAGCACTGGTCTGGAGTCTGCTCCGATAAGGGCTTTCATTTTTCATGTCCAGAGCAAGCTGTTTAATAGCTCATGTCTAAACAAGATGCAGAAGGCTGATGAACAGACAAATCTGTGCTTTTCTCTAATATATCTTCTAAGAATGTGTGATTGTATAAGAAATACTGAGCTCAGTGTGCGTTATGCTTCTTTACATGCTAAATAATGAATTGCCTTCTGAAGGCACTAGCTGAAGAAATGATGCTACCTGGCTCTGTTAGCATGTATTGCTATCAGGTATCTTAAAACCTAAAAAATACAGACATAGCTCCTTGTTCCATCTTAACTTTGGTGGCGGAATGTCATAGACCATGTGTTACCATCCATGAAACAAAGGAACAAATAACTCAAGTTTAAAAAAAAATTAAGACTCAAATACATACATGTACATGTACAAAGCCAGGTATGCATGTTCATTGGCATACACCTATACGTCTAGATAAGAAGGAACCAAGAAAAGAAAACTGGCTTGCCACATCTTTCTGTAACCTACTGTAACTTCAATGTCAGGCGTGTTTTATAACATCAAGATACCAGTAACTGGTTGATAATAAGGGTAAATTATCATCAGATAATTAGGGCAAATCTTCATCAAACTATAACTTGGGCTATGAAGCCGACCGAATGACATTGATCGAGCTATCAGTAGGTACAGGCCTGCTCACGGTGGACCATCATTCATAGTAGAGAGTACCATGGATGACTCCTGGGCTGGCAGAGTCATTATTGCAGCCAGCTGCGGTGTTTTGGATAAAGTGGGCTAACTGGGCGAGCGATCGGAATGTCATGGAAAATCGGGGTCCTCCCATCTCTCCCCTCCTCGGAAGCGATATCAAAGTCTCCCAAACGCCCTGCTGTGATTGGCTAATCGGTAACGACTACGCCGCTGATGCAGAATGAAGCACCTTTGATTGGACAATATAACGAGACATCTCATCAAATTCGCCTGTTTCAGCACATGCATAATCATTCGAGACGAAATCACCCTGGCAAACTTAATACATTTACAGTTATGATGCTGAACCCGTATGAAATCATATTCATACATATTCCCAGGCCCGTATGTTCTGTGTATGAATGAATTACCATAAGAATGGCCAACACCAACAGATGCTGTGCGGAGTTAGACTTTGTACAAATTTGTGTCAGATGATTCGGGTCAACCTATTCTTGTATTAACAACTGTATTAAGGTTTTTTTTAAGTCGGGGCACCACTTGCATACGCAGCCATAGAAAAAAACATCAATAATTTCTGCATAATGTTAGGCCTATAAAATCCGAGGCGAGATACTGGGCAGACTACTTGTTGGAGTGAGTTATTTTCCGGCGATTAATCCCATTTGATTATCAATATTAATTCTGACCTAGACAAACAGTTATAGATGATGGAAGGTGTCGCTAAAAAGTGACCCAATTCTTGAGTAGTTTTGTTAGTCTACATGAACGAGTCGAATAGGTATAAAATGATCATGAAAAATCTAGTTATATTCATGAAAAACAGAACCTGCATGGTTACTCAAAATAAGTTACCGGTATAATTATATGACTCAATTAGTGTCAACTTTAAAGTCATGGCGAAGCTGGGTCTTGCTGCAGATAGATCGGCATGTCTAGCGTAGCGTTTGGACTTTAGTAAATCAATGGCTCAAATCAATATCTAACATAGCTATCCAGACGCGTGTGGTGTTGGATTTCAATGGTTTTGTAAAATACTAGGCCTGGGTCCACACCAATAAAGAGTCAATAGGGTATTAGTAGTATTATTAGTATGGCTCCAGCTGGCACCAGCGTTTCACTCCAGTCTATTATTGGAAAGTTCTCGTACAATTTACTGCTGCAACTATTGCATCCATTTATTTGACTAAAAGCCATTTGATCAGAACTATCTGCAATCTGCTGCAAATACGTCTGGCAATCAAACTAAAAAAGAACGCCTTCCGTGCTCATGTAACCAAATGAGCATCCATTACTATCCACAGGCCTACTCATACTAGTCATTGCAACTTGTATGCGCCCTTGGCAGGTCATCTTTCGCCTGTGTCCATCCAGAATACCATCACAACCGCATGGTGAATATAGGCCATAGTTTCGACAATTATCTCCGAAGGATCCACTGCCATGGGATCTCTGTTGGCGATTGGTGCACTCTTTTGCATTATGAGAACGCCTACACCCCTTGTTCAACAAGCACCGACCATGCCACTTTCACAGCTCAGGCATAATTACATACAGCATGCTCGTGCATTTCTCTATCGTTCTCAGCGGCATGAGACATGTACTGACTGATCATTATGCGACCAGTATGCATAATAGCAGGCCTATGCTTGTACGAGTATGTATTCTGTTTCATCCAGATGTTGAGGTCCCAGGGGAGCGGCTCAGAGAGAAATGGCTAATGCTGCAACCAGTTCAATCCTGATCCCGCTCATACATTTGTGGAGATGGTAAGTGGTGTAAGAACCTTGAGGTCATGATATCTTTGGAATAAGATCGACACATGGTCGGCCTGCAATCAAGAAAAGAACCAGTGGTGGTAATTAAAAACCATCAACTGACCGACGTTATGCACAGGATTATTGCAATATTCCTCGATCATGCAAGCTGAAAGTTTTACCTTATAACGACTTTGACCCTATAATTGTACCACCAAATGTTATCAGTGTGAATTGAAATGATAAAGTTCAAGAGGTTTGTTGGTATTGAATCAATATTGATCAAAGTGAAGAGCACTCGATTAAATGTCAGGGCCAGAAGTCCGCGATAATATGTACAATGGCTGTACACGCCTGTCAGCTTGGAGAATGCGTTTTGCTTTGAAAAAGTGTAATGCTTGGTGGAGCATTTCACAAGGTGTATAATTCTGCACCAAGTTTTCACCGGTGTTTTCTCAGCATAGGATGGAAATGACTAATGTATTTACATCGCCTCTCACCACGAGTTTCAAGGTGATGATTTAACCCGTTGCGGTGTCAAGGGGGGTTGAGAAGCTTAATGGAAACCATCACCTAACTGATGCGAGGAGGGCACGGCCAACACGGTGCTCGCTCCATTTCATCCAGTCACGGTGCATCGCTCAATCATTGCATACATCAGCGTATCTTTCCCACTCAGTGAAAGAATGTACGTGTAGTAGGCCTAAGAATGCAGTAAAGGACAAAAATTCAGTTCGACAACAGCAGGCCTATCTGACGCAGCTGCGGCATATTTAGGTTAATGAAATTCCTTAGTTGGCATTTACGTCACTGACCATACATCATGACAGATTATAATAGTCTACCTGGATGCTGAAAATTATGGCGGTCCAATGCGGTCACAATTAGCCAATTCCGGTTCTTTCGCTATTTCTTTCCCATTGAACGGGAATTTCATTCCTGTTCAACAGCATTTAGTTTCGTTGAAAGCTTGAACTTAAAATCATTAGCAGTCGAGAGCTTCCGATCGCCTGTTAGATGGTCAATGTAGAGGTGAAATAAGCGTTAAATAGATATTAACGGAATTACTATTTAACGGAATTAATGTTAAAGGAACTAAATGCTGTTAAAAAGGAATGCAATTCTCGTTCAACGGGAAAGAAATAGCGTTGAACAGGAATAGGTTCGTTGTGACCGCATTGGTACGCCATAGAAAATGAAGTGCCTTACGCATGACAGTGTAATTATTATCGTCATTTAATGGCGGCGAGGTGTTAACATTTTAAATTCAAATCACGCGCGTGCTTGCTACATTGTAAATGAGCCCACTTATCAAATTTCATGACTCTGAAGTAGGTCTGTTCGTGATTCATATTTGCCACATGAGTCGTGCCCCTCTCTCCACCGGCTCGATCTGCGTACGGGATACAGCCGCAGCTTGTCCTCTCTCCACCGGCTCGATCAGCGTACAGGATACAGCCGCAGCTTGTCCTCTCTCCACCGGCTCGATCAGCGTACAGGATACAGCCGCAGCTTGTCCTCTCTCCACCGGCTCGATCAGCGTACAGGATACAGCCGCAGCTTGTCCTCTCTCCACCGGCTCGATCAGCGTACAGGATACAGCCGCAGCTTGTCCTCTCTCCACCGGTTCGATCAGCGTACAGGATACAGCCGCAGCTCTTCCTCTCTCCACCGGCTCGATCAGCGTACAGGATACAGCCGCAGCTCCTCCTCTCTCCACCGGCTCGATCAGCGTACAGGATACAGCCGCAGCTCTTCCTCTCTCCCCGGCTCGATCAGCGTACAGGATACAGCCGCAGCTTGTCCTCTCTCCACCGGCTCGATCAGCGTACAGGATACAGCCGCAGCTTGTCCTCTCTCCACCGGCTCGATCAGCGTACAGGATACAGCCACAGCTTGTCCTCTCTCCACCGGCTCGATCAGCGTACAGGATACAGCCGCAGCTTGTCCTCTCTCCGCACGAGCTCCACAACTTCGACGAAATCATTCGTTTCTGTAATATGCTTCACATCAGTCAAGTGGTCGATTCGGGTCGGAATGAGGACCCTTGTTTTTAAGTTCCCCCGAGCAACAAAGCAGACAGACCACTCATCGCCATGGCCGGACATAAAATAATGGCGGTATATGTTGATGTTCCAAACTTGAGAACCTATAGTTCCCCCACGAAGGACGTGATGAGGGTGTTTATACTGTATGCCTTTCTTCTCAGAGATGGATGTCGATCATCAGGCTGGCATTCACACATTGTCCCAGTATTGACAGGCCGAAAATTAAAGTAATGACGAGCCGGAACGTCGAAACTAATCTGACACACCTTGCCAGTGCCAGTGCAGTTAGAAGAAACTGGTTAACGATGGCCTTGGTGCACCTAACCAAGGACCATCTCCATATCGCAAGTTTGCAATGTGTAGAGATACTTCAACGTCTTGCAAAAAATAACACCTCCGACTAAAAATAGTACGGGAAGTGTATCTTACCATCAGAACACTACACTGCGAATGCCAAGGAAAACATTGCTAGACTAATGAAGAATTACTTTCAAAATAATACATGATGTCTACATATACGTCTCTCGCTGACTACTCATACCTTGTTGAAGAGCTTCCAACTAGACCAAGATGGTGTTTGCTCAAGTATGCATTGCTCATGATGGTAATCGTCGACCCAATTCCTCGATCCGAATCTTCATCTTCAGTCTTTGGCGGCGGAGAAATCATGACAGCATTCGCCTTTTTCTCGGCAATTAGGCCCTTTGGTCGGGTTAGATGGGTGAATTTGGTCATTGGGACCGCCCAGTCCAGTGGTCGTGGTCTCGGTACCGGGCTGGTCGCGTTACCGGGGGTCTTGTAATGGTAATTAGAGAGGAAACCATTCGGGACCGGCGATTCTTGGTCGTCATAGCGGGGTTGTCGCCGACCGAGGTTCCATTGTCTACATCTACATGAAGTTCAGTGTTAATCGTTGACAGAACTACAATGGCGGGGTGATCATGAAGCTTATTAGCACGATTGGTTGATGAGGCTAATGATAGAATCACCAATAGGACTGATCTACGACGGGGCGGCTTGTCCCAGATGAGGCGACTGATCATCTACCCGCAATGAAAGAACTCACTCGCACGCAATTCTAAGCTTTCGCCTGAGTCTGGTATACCAAAGGCGTACCACGTCTCTCCCGCCGTCACGTCCAATTCCGATGGAAAGTGATCCTTAGCTTTACACACCATCATCAAGCAAGGATCAATCGTATTGGGCCCATAGGCTAACGCACCGTCGCTGAAGGTTTTTTCACTCTCACATGAAAATAAACGATATGACATCAATTCGCGCACTGTTCATATCATTAAGTGTACACAGGTGCCATATTGCAAATGTGAAATTTGTCTTAACTGCTCTCATCCCTTTTTTGCGAGTCCAACTACACGTGAGTAAGCTTATATGGAACAAGAAAGTCTTAAAGTTCAACCGCTCCTCGAAAGACACACTTAAACCAAATATGCAGGCAATTGTAACATTTACTCTTTGCATTCCAATCTGAAGGGTGCATTGATTTTCATTCAAACAAATACTGTTACATGTATGTCATTGACAAGTGAAATGTTTGGACTTTTATCTGCAGCCCACTTCATTGTTTCAGGTTGTGGCACTATAGATATGTGGGATGTCCGAGCTCGTGACATAAACTTTAAAACAGGCATGTCGGTCTCTCTGAGAACCATTGAGATTCGTCCCAGCGGCAAATGGGCGTAATACTGCGAACTCATAGCCCTCCCTCGTGTTTGTCCAATACGACTTTCATGTAAGATGTAGATGTTAAGATGTAGCTTCCGTGAAGGAGAAACTGACGAAACTTGTGACTTGTGACTGCATTCCAGTTAGTGACAGACTGTTCGATGAAGTCAAGTACAAACATTTCCCAGAAAAACATTTTCAGTGGATAGACTAAACTGTGTTCTATTTTCCCATGGATTGTTTGCAACCTGTGTCTAATCACATCAAACTATTTAATTGGACAATCATGATGTCTAAAGGTGACTCAAATAATAAAAGTCAGTAATCACGGTGGTGTTTTGTTATTAACCAATGTCAGTTTACATTAACTATCTATTTACTTCGTCACTCAACTGCAGAGACAGACGTCTAATGACGTTTTTGTCAATAATATCCTTGGAAACATGACCATTACACCTACCTCATCAAATCCAACCCAAAACCAATTCACTTTGAAAGTTGACCTTGAAGATCTTGGTAAGCATGACAGATGTCCTACATGAACATATTATGAACATATTATGAATATATTATGGAACTTGGAAGCATCGCAAACACTGAAATACCAATTATTAATCCATTTGATGGTACAGTAAACGCCAGCTGAAAGAAATTGATTGTTAAATGGATTTTTCTGATTATCACTTAACCATTTTTCTTCCTCACCCATTGCAATATTCGATCAAGATGTCGTGGTCGTGGTTTACTGGGACAAACTTCGACTAACTAACAGAATTTTCTGGTCATAAATCAGAACATTCTCTCTCCAGGCTCTGGTGAAACTAGTCCCCCCGCCGTTAAAACATTTGTCATCCTTTGTTCTTTTCAGAATGTCTCACTCTCACGTCACCACCAAGACTGAGCGCGTTGTGGTCACAACCCAGCCATCGACACAGTCAGCTACCGTCACCATCCAGGGAGCTCATGTAGTAGCAACCAGAGATTGGCACAGCGGTCTCTGTGGATGCTGCGATGACTTCGGCGGAGGTAGGCCTAAGCTTGGGTTTACAGTCGCACATTGTGGCACGAGTGGTTGATAGGCATGGCCAGGCACACTGGGTTTGCCAGGTTTTCCTGAAACACGGGTTTAGAGTTCCGAATTTATATAATAAAGTTTTTTTTCAGTGAATGCTTCTGAAAGGAAAATGTACAGCCCATTACTGCCTGCTTTGTCAGTCAAACATTCTATGATCCAACAATGTGTCACTTAAACTTGATTTATACGACTGTGTTAGGGGCTGGAACAGGAGGGTAAGAGGTTCACCCTGTTGTCTCAATAGATTTAGTCACGTATATGTAGTGTCCTGTGCACTGTTCCACCCTAACACTGTATGTCTCTCATTTCACAACTCAAGACTGATCAGTTTGATCAGATGGTGACCGCCTCACTTTGTGCACCAGTTCCTCCGGTGCTCACCATCGGGCCATCATATCGTTACTGCGCGGTCTTCGAGTTGTGGAATAGAAGTGCTGCCTCGCCGTTTGTTCTGCAAACGGATTCTGGCTTTTGTTTGTTATTTGTGTCTGAGTTTTGTCTTATAGAATCTCATCAGAGCGGAATGTGGTATGCGGTATGCCCAGAGGCAACAGACAGTCTGAGCCCGTGGACCGGCCACAAACCTCCCTCTCGGACATTTCTGATGGTTTTGGTCTTCAATTCCCTTGTGAATCTCGATTCATCAACGCTTCACGAGTGTATATCATCACCGAAAAGATAATAAGACCACAAATGTTTTATATCATCTACATGTATATGTGATCTTGCGTCTGCAAGTACTATTGCGCATGCCCGATGACGTCTTAGAAAAAGATATTCCCACAATTACCATAATAGCATCCACATTTACCAGGTATACGACTGAACCAAATCCTATGCTGCAAATAGATGTTTACTGTAACAATATTGTCAAGGTCAATATTGTTATTGAAGACTGTCTGTCAAACCAATTGAAATAAATTGATAATCAAGGTTGCCTACTGGATTATTTTTTCAAACGATGTGTTATACCGTCACGTTATTCGCCAGACTCTGGTACGGGTACTCGTTTGATTCGAATACCTGACTCATCAACTGTCAGTTCTTAAGACAAACTATGCTTTACCTTTATACTTTTGTCTCATTTCGAAACCCACCATGGAAGTAGACTTAATGATGCACTCATTTACTCTTTTTCTACGACCAGAGCTGCAAATCTCGCCACCTTTTATTAGTCCGAGTTCAAGTTTCACACGTTGTTAATCTAATTGGATGTCGCCACATCATTAACCTGTAAAAAAGATATTCGATATGATTTCTATTATTTTTCAATTAACCCTTGCAGTTTCGTGAATCCATTTAGATATTCCCATCCTAACATTCGGCTCGAATAAACACAATTAGTCATTTATCCTAACATTTGTCAGAAAAGACTTACCATTTTTGGAAAATTTGATGTGTGTAGAAACCCATTAAGTGAATTTGTCTTTATTATCTCTTCGTCAGAGGGGCTAATTCATCACGTAGTGTTTGATTATGACTTCCTTTAATGAGTCCCAAATGGGCGTTATTAGGACAAAGTCACAACCCAAAAGGTCGCGATAAGGCCGCTTCACGGAACATCTGACATCATCTTGCATGTAATTTGACTAACCTGTCGTTGCAGCCATGTACACGTTCTGCTGCATCTGCTGCAAGCTTTGTGACATTGGCAAGCGAACCAATGAACATTGCTGTGCCCTGAACTGCACCTCTGGCGTGGGCCTGGTCGCGCTCAGGACGAAACTCAGGACCATGTATGGTATCCAAGTAAGTAACTAAAAGAATATCGAGAGCGGCAAATAAAAAAGAAAACTTTGGGTGAAGAAAACAGAAATATATGTTAACTACGTTAACCGTATTAACAGTCTCAGCGTCATTATCACATTAAGAGGAAATTAACCTTCTGTTTTTCATAAATCGCTACGAATCTGCTATCACTGCTTCTCTGAAAAAGATCGTAGATAAATACTGTGCACGCAGTTAAATCTACTGCATACGTACACTTCTTCCATATTTCATACTCTACCCCTTTTTATATTTTGTTTACATCTTTTCTACCCACTTTTCATTCTAGGGTGGCATCTGCACGGACACCATCTTGACGGCCTGCTGCCCACTCTGCATCGTTTGTCAGATGGACCGAGAGCTCAAGAGCATGGGAGTCTAGACGCGCTGATACTCTCCCACTGCGTCCCTTTGCAACTCTGAAAATAATTGGTACGGAATTCAAACAACTGGGTCTTGGAATAAACTAGTACATGTACTTGTACTAGATGAACAACATATTGGTTCAGCATTATCTCTTTGCTGAAGGCATGTGGTCCAGATTTTTCTTTAAAAAGAAGTGGAGAGAACAGAAAACGGCCGTGGCCTACTGGTCATATTGCAAAATAACGCATGAAAAAGGGGGTCATTTGAAAAAGCGTCAACCCCTGTATATCCACCGTTAATAATAGTTTGGCATAATGCATGATGTTTAAGCAGTTTTTGATAGACCCTTGGCAAATCTGAATGCGAAGATTCCAGAGTATTATTTTCAAAAAAGTGCTTGAACTTCAATGGAGAGACTCTTTGGTGTTATAGGCCTACATGAGTGTGATAAGCCTGGTTGTGCAATGAATTCGGTACCTTTCAATTTTCAGATTTTAATAGAAATTATATGAAATAATGTCGCATAAAATTAAATGTACATGTAAAAGGTCTTCACAAGCCTAAAATGTATAAAATGAGAAGTGAATTCGGCTTTCAAAAAGTGTTTTCGAAAATAATAAGAGAGCGTTTTGCGTTGGAATTTGCCTGATAAGAAGAAAAGCCCAATTCACCTCTTTGTGCTTCAGTTTGATGCAGTTCTTTCTGCAGTATATATCAATTATCATACTTTTAACGTGTGTACAATTTATGGTCTGCTGTACCGAACCAATAAAGTGCCTTGGCTTTTGAATGTTAAATGGCAACAGTTATGACTGTAAATAAAACACATCCGCTGAACTTGGTAATTCAGCCACCGATACTTCATTGTAACGAATGTACTTTGGAAACTGTCGACGGCTGGGTTACTGAGGCGATAATGTAGCCATAGAAAATTACATAATTTTAGCGTTTTACAAAAGAGAAAGTGCCATTATTGTGCTGTTTTAGTGAAAAACCGCGTTGCGTTTATACTCTAGTTTAGTAATGAATGTGCTATAGAGCTATAAGGACGGATCACCTATATATTGGAGACTAATTAGGCGAAATTATTTACTTTTTCTATAAATTTCCACTAAAAAATTGAGTCTTCCAGCTGTATGGATTTGTGCATAAAGATGACATAATTGCACAAAAGTAGAGAGTATTATATTTTACTGGTGGCAGGAGTCAGTCACAGACTACATTCCGTCAGCAAAATGCACCGCGACGCGGACACTATCGCCGATCGATTCCGGAGAGCGGCCGTGTTCGTCTTGCTGACCCCTGCCGATTACTTGTATTGTTCTTTCAAAGGTGAAGGGAATAGCATCGTATAAGTTTATGGAGAAAGGCTAAAGTTAGGGTTGGAGTTCGGTAAGCCACCGTAGGTTGCCCATTCTCTCCTTGGTGCTTTCGGGTAGATCGTTTCGCAACAAGGAGAGGGGATTTCAGCATGAAATGGGCCAAGTGTTTTTCAAGGAGAAGAGATACGCTATTCGTTCTAATGATCTCTCATCATTTCAAAGCCAGTATATAACATTGGTCGTGGCGTCATCGTCATGATGTCATGCAATGAAATGACGTCAATTATACAAATATGTTCGATGAGGACTCACTGTTCGTCATCAGTAATGCCAGTCTACCATAGCGAACAACTTCCATCAAGGCATTGAAACATTTCATTTTTACTTTTTACCAAATTCATGTAGTTTTTACCAAGCAAAGCAAAGTGTGATCCAGAAACAAAAACCAGTTTAACTGACTTGGTAACTTCACTTTTTAAAGATCATGCAGAACTTTACTTATTTAAGAGGTGACAGTGCATATTGAAATCGGTTGAAACAACTTTCCTCTTCACATTATATTTTACAAAAAAAGGTTTCTAAAACAAAAAAGGGTTCAAATAGGCTCTTTTGCTTTTTGCTTGCTTATATTGGAATATAGTAACTAGTTATTTTAAGTTAGGTGATAGCGAGTTAGTCTCCTCCTATGCAAATTTGGGACAAGACGAATTAATTTGCCATATGCTGTGCTTTCTATATAAATATATACATATAAACGTGTATTTGATATAGCAATGCAACTATAATATTGCATTTATTACCATACAGACTGTCTTTCAACAGGGCTTAACCAGGTCAACTGGCGAACTTGAATTGAGGACGAATCCACAAATCAATATCGCCGCTGCGTTGCATCATCAATGAATTCAAAATTACAAGTATGCTTGCTTTGCGAAAAAAATAACCAGGAAACAAACCGTATCAACAAGTACAGGCGAGAAAAGAAGGTAAGATTTCAGGGTCTCGCCTCCACTAACCAATAATACCTCAATTCAGGGTCCGCTCTTGACCTGTTGAAATAGCCCTCGGCAACGTGGTGCAAATACGACCTTGCTGTCCATACAGCATTGTGATTTAAGGGCCTAGAGCAGAATTTCATATTTGTAGGCGACATACCTGAAATCATGATCAAGAAGTCCGTGCTGTCATCGATATGAAGGTCTACGTGATTCTGCAATGATTTTGTGGATGCATGGATACTTCCGATTTGGTAAATGTGCAAACCGAAGTCATCCGAATTATCACTTTACTGACATTGCGTTGAAGTCCAAGTTAACAAATGTTTTTGATCATGACTAATGATGTTGTGTGGCATTGTGTCATCAGCCTCATATAAGATACATACTAGGCCTACGAATTAGTATCTACATGTCAAAGAACGATTCCATCTACGAGTTATCGATATATTTTTGAAAATCAGGGACAATGATTTTATAAACCATCGTAACAACATACCTATTGCATTTAACATCAATGATAGACACGTCTTCATTTAAAAAGCTCCTGTCAACCCTTTCTATCTCAACTCTGATTGCGGCAGGTTGTGTCCTGTGATGTCGTTTTCTGACACACGATGAAACTAAAGCATTAAAGGCATTCATCCAAGTGCACTGAAGAATAGCAAGGTTTTCCGACAGCGCAGAAGGGTCATTCGAATAAGTTAAAACAAATATTTGAAAGATCATTCTGGGCTTTCGTAGATTTTTAGTCGCTTCGAATAACAACGGAAAATGCAGGTTCTCGACAAACGTGTCCGTCATCTTCGGTAAAGACATGCTCAGGTTTAAGTTTAAGTCGTACATGCTCCCTATAAGACACATATACAATAATCAAATACAGAACTTTCTGTAAGCCTGCCTTTATTTTGAAGTTTTGCCCGTAAACAACAGAGGAGCTCCCCTTTTCACAGATGTATAGTTTACTTTTCCGTGGTATAATGTAAACTGTTCAACTTGACTGAATAAAGTTGCATTCGACATTACACTAATCAAGATTTGGTGAGTGTTTTTTTGGTCCCTTTACCTCCAGATCAGCGCAATCCTGCCTCATCGAGGTAGTTGTTGTCAATTAACCAATCACAATGCCGATGCTGGGAAGGACCGGGATATCTTCTGGATTTCGAATCACTGGCGATGCAGTTCTCGTCTTCTTATGATAATTTAGCTCTGCCGATGTGTTACAGTGCTCAACTGACTGACCAATTCCACTGGCAGTACACTTGTGCACTGCATTGTTCTTTAACCGGCTCTTGATACAAATTTCATCGTCGCACTGTAGGCTTGCACGTGGTACAGTGCCGTGCAGGATGCCCTATTGCATGCAGTGGATGGCCTCCTCCATAGCCCCTCATAGCCATCCCTAACCTCACCGAGAACACTCGGAAAGCAATGAATGCAGAGAGCTTACACTCCTAAACAACTGGCAACTGTAGCAATGGTCCTCAATACATCATACTGAAAAGATGTGACAAAAATACAGTTCTTAGCAAACACATCTATTGAATTGTCCTTGTATGCAGTGGTTGACGTTTAGCTCATCCCGGCGCCGTAAGATGGCGATAAGTTAGCCTATGGCTGGCAGTTTTCGCTTGGTCTTCGTTTGTTTATTCAACATGTTCAAAGGTCCTTTTATATCTAAAATAAAGAAATATCAAGCAGGTTTCTCATTTTAGCCACAAGCCTAAACGTTTTCTGAATAGACAAGGGAATATTTCTTCTGAGAAGATGGGTGACTGTTTACCACTGAGCTCCCTGGTGTTAATATCGTTCGGTGTCTCATGCCTTATCCCCGATGGACGCCACCAGTGACATTCCAGGGAGTTGTCCGGGCATCGGTTCTGCTAGGCTGCCAACACTTGAGGAGGCCGGAAGATGTTCTTGAAGACGGGGTCCTCGAAGGACTCATCCAGAGATTTTGATAGAGCCATCGATGTGACCAACGCCAATTCAGGCAAAAGCAAAGGATAGGGTGACGAGTTTAATGCCTTGGGGTGATATTTATCAGGCGACTGAAAGGCTAAAGGATGTAATGAAGATTAAAATGGGGAGCATTTGTGTATAAGGCCCCACTCGTCGCATTAGCCTCTTAAAAGTTATAGTTTTTATTTAGCTAAAGGATAATGATAGATTGAGTAGGCCCTTCCAGTCAACTTGTAACCCTGTCGAATATTTTGTCCGTTGCCGTGGTCGTAGGGCCTAAGTCTAGGCTAGCTTAATCCGTCTTAGGGAGCTAAGTAGGCTTAGTTGCCAGGTATGTTTCTGTAACAAACTTAAATGTAGACAGAGTTGATTTTAATCATTTTCACTTGCAACGGGGTTAGTGTAGTATCGAGCGCATACATTTCGAAGCCGCCATGTCCATCAACGAAGGTAACTATGCGAATTTAGAGAGAGACAAACTCGGAGACATCTTCTCAAACAAATTCTCATCGGAAATTGCATTCAAATGTGTTTAGAGACTGCACAACCTCAAATTCCTCGGATTAAAACACTCGCTCATGTTCGGTATAGTGAAATGATCTTCTCTGAACAATCCTCAGACCGAGCTATCATATCATGATTACATACATCTTGATTTAACCTTTAGGTGAAGAACCAGTAACTAGGCAGCCGATGGCCATGGAGACCCCAGCGGCTGGCCGGCCGTTCGCGACACCTCTCATGGGCTGCTGCGTTGGAGGAGCAAAAACGTGTAAGTTGTTAAGTGGGAAAATCACTCCAAAGATGTTTAGTCAAATTCGACACCGGGTTGTAATTCAATAATCAGAAGAATAAAAACGTTGTTCCACTCCTCCTTCTCCATGCAGGTCCCTTCTCGTTGCTCCGTCAACATTCTTTACGGCCATGGATGTCTTGTTTTCAGGTTGCTATGGCTTCTTTTGCTTACCTTGTATGCTATGTGGAATTGCCAAACGACAACAGGAAAACATATGTACTCCATGTTGTCCCGGTGGAGTGGTGGCAATGAGAACAAAGATGAGAGTTCAGTACGGAATTGAGGTAAGTTTGAATATATTCGCGCAAAATGATTTTTTTTTGGGGGGGGGGGCTATCTTGAGGCAAAGTCGGTATCGATGAACAAAAATCATGTAACGATGTCAAATTTAATGCTGATAAATCGAAACCGAGACTTCCGTGCTTAAATTGGTCACCAATGATGTCTTCTCTTCCCCCAGGGCTCCATCATGGGAGATTGCTGTGTCGCCCAGTGTTGTTTGTGCTGTGCCACCTGCCAGATGTCCCGAGAAGCGGACCATGTGGGACTATAGGCTACGAGTGTAGGTGATAGAGCCCATCTAAGACTGATGTTGAGAACCATCATTAATCACCTTACGCGGTCAAGACGCTAGATGTGCATATCCTCCACATGGACCCTTGTTCATCTCGCTGAACAATATCAAAAGAGATACAAGATCAAATTGTACATGTGTTTATTTCATGTCCACAGTTGCATTGAGAAAATGATGCATTTACTCCTGAAAAGATCTGAAAGAATATACTTGGCGAGCTCCAATGCAATCACATCCCGCAACTTAGAAGCATAAGACTGTCATTCTCCTCAGGTTTGTTTTAGCGATGACCATCCATCAGGATGTGATAAAGTTCTTGAGGTTTAGACTGTCATAACTGAGGGATCATTTCTTTGTTAATATTTCTTTTTTGTCGCTTCGCAATCGCGGGACATTGCTTGCGTTTGTGGTTCGTCACGACTGTCAACCCTGTCAGCCCGCCATGCGCACAGTTGGGTATCAAAGTCCTTCTTTGGATCATACTCGTAACAAGAATCAGTTGATATCTTTATCATCGGCACTATGCAGTGTTCATTTCTATGAACCAGTGCCAGATCAGACTGCTGTAATGGATCTCAAATAAATAGATGCATGTTATTTTCGATAAAGAGAATCGTCTTCTTTTTTATCATTTCACGATGTCGGCAACATGGGCCTAATTTGGTCTTCGGCGCAGCCTGAGCACTGCTTGTGCAGTGTCACAACCAGTCCACCATTGAAGATGTGTTACCAGTCCTGCCTTTGAAACAATCCTGACATTGTTCAAAGTGATGTCTCATGGTGTAAGTGAAGTTCACTGTGGTTGGGTTGTGACAGTCTCACCGTGCCACACAGGGGAGTAGTTAATGCGTCTTCCTCAACTTCCAGAAGTCTTTTCCCCCTAACTTCCCTTCATGATGTAGGGGGGAGTCACTCCATAACTTCATAATGATTACGAGGAGACGTCCCCACAATCAACATCTGAAGTTCTCTAGTCCTCCGTCCTCGAGTATCTTTCACTTGGCCATAGGTGCCAGATTTTTCGAAACCAACATCCCGGACGTCTGACATACCTAATATTGACAAATGCCATGGGGAGACATCAGGATCAAACCTTCCTTAGTTACTTCACCAGTGTTCATGTCACATCTTCAATGAATGTCGAAGAGACTGGTGCTTGTATGATCCACTAGATGTAGATACACTTACACAAATGAATGAAAAATGGATGATTTTTAATAATTTTTCATCATTTATTGGCACAATGACAAAATTTTACAGTTATAATATACTGATCAGAGAATTAATTCAATATGATGTCACGTAAAGCAATATCCACAAGCTGTAGGGGCAAAACCGGGATTTCTTAGCCTTTTTTGAGCATATTTTTCTCAAGCAAACGGAATTACAATACATATGGAAGGAAAAGTCAAACGTTTTACAATAATACAAGATAAGAGCCGTCTGTGCGAGTTTTGTTTTGCCTCAAAATCGGCAAACTGCATGGCAAAAATTGAAGACATCATATTTGTTTGTCACACGATATTATCAAAGGGATGTAGTGTAGGTTGTGCTTTTGAAGGAGACTTCATTAGTGTGTCAAAGACGAGGTACAATTCAAGGGTAAAGAATAAAAATGCTTTAAGCACACAATCCTAAACCTCTGAGAAGATACTTTTACTCAAACAGAAACAACCGTTTCAATACCTCTTCCTCTGGTACATGTAAGTATCCTCATCGACAAAATGAAAAATAGTCTAATTCAAATCTTAGTCATCAAGTCTAAGGCTTTTTTAAGTTTTAAAGAAAGTTAGCTAAACATCTTCAGATTTACAAAAAACTTCCACTCCATTGCAACATCACTTCCTTATAATCCACTGAAGCTTGAAATTGCACACAACGAAGATGAACAATTTGAGAGAAATTCCTTCTTATACAAATATAGTGGATATTGCCAGTTGTACGAATGCTATGAGAATGGTCAAATTTCCGACTACATGTACACAAAACATTCTCTTGGTTATTACCTTGAATAATAAGATGGAAGAAATACTGTCATTTGGCTATAATTCACATTAACAGGTACATGTATCAGAAAAAAAAAAAATTGAAAGAGAAATAAATAAAATGTACAGCTAATTGGGGTTGAATAATTTAGGATGCATCATTACTAGTATGTACAATCTTCATTTTAATGTAAGTAAATAGCCACTATCTAGATGTTCCATCTAAAACATATTGTTGACTTTATAGTAATATCGAACAGATACATGTAGGCGCCATCCATTTTAGGATGTACACATCTGAGCGGGAAGCCATCACAAATTTGTTTTTTCAAAGATCTTTTGATGGATTGCCTGAAAATGCTGACTTTTCTGTGTATAACGGATAGCTCCGAATGTAATGATCTGAATATTTTGTATTTCTTTGCCATTTTGCACCTATACAATGCCTCACCCAACATACAAGTTTGAGTTTCATACAAAAGCTCAGTACATACTGAAATAGTTGAAGTGTAACCTTGGGTTTCCCATTAAAGCTCATCAGATAGTTTTTAGTTACAAACTACAACAGAAATAACAAAATTCATATTTGTATCAAGAGCTAAAACTACTAGGTCTTCATAATATGAGAGTGCATCACTCCATAAAATAAATTTATCTGAAACAAAACAAATCCTTCACTGCACTATGAATTGCTGCTTGAAGAATAAAATATGCGGCAAAATGCCTAAGTTTGAATAAAATATATATGCTTTGAGGAAGATAAAAGTTCTGGGCCAAGATGGCCAGTCTACATTGTACAATTATTTTGAGTACGCCACAGAGAACATTAAGAAAGTATTTCGGAACAGATACGATGTGCAACATACACAGGTAAGTGCAGTAACCAAATGAAAATTATCAGAACGAATAGAGAAAGTCTCTCATCCAAAGTGAAAACTTTGGTGCAAAAAATACTTTTGTCTCTCAACTCTCCACCTCAGCTTGGTGGTAAGCTTAGATGTTTGAGATTGAACTTCTCCATTTCTAGTCTCGTGGCATGGAATTTAATACCACCAGCGTAAAATGGGCAGCGGAGAACACTGCCTGAACTTTCACTGAAAACTGTCGAAAAATTCATCTATACTGTCGAGCCAATAAACCATCGCTGTCTACATTTACTGTACATTTGCCATAGTCCCGACTGTGTGCTAAAAGTACCGTACTGATTATATCTATGTATCACACTAATTTGTTGAATAAGAGTATCATAAAGCTACGTAGTAACGACCATATTCAGATTCAAGTAAAATATTTGACAAGGGAAAAAGTCTTTAAGTATGATGCTCACAACATTTATAATCTGTCCAGCAGATGTCAATTAAGTTTCGAGTAGGTAGTTTATTGAAAAAGAAAATGAAATGTTGGTGATTGTCAATCAATGGTCCTTCCCTATGTCGTCAAATCATTGCTAGTATTCTGAACCTGGACATTTCAATTCTGCCCTCCTTTCATGTAAATAACACTAAAAGCCTATTATCTGACCAGCAGATTCTGCCCTTCAAACTAACCAGTTAGCCTATTCGGCCAACACTTGAGCCCACACTGGCTTCACATGGTCTTTGCAGTTTGTTCCCACAACTCTCGTCTCACAATGGCCCATTTACTTTTCACTTCAGATTCAGATTCTGGACAATACCAGAGCACCGCAGGCCAACCCTCCCTTCTGACTCATTAACTTTGGCTATAACTTCGTGCACAGCCGGTAATGATGAATAGTTATGGAGAACTGATTAGTGTGGACTACATTACAGCCATGATGAAACCAACCATGGCAGTCATGTCCCTTGCTAACATCCACAGAGAGAGTCCAATATCATACCACTTAATTATCCAATGTCTTCATAACAGACTTCCCAATGTAGCAGGGCACAAACAGTTGAAATGAAAGATGTCTCTTTACACCCATCATAGCCTTGAGTCAAGCTCACAGAAGCCACAGAAATAAACATATCTCCACTGTCACTAATCTTCTTCACTGCAGTCCAAAACCTTTCCCATTTTCGATGGCGATTGTGATCTTCTCTCGAACCTTCTTTTCAGAGCTGTACTCTGGTAACAGGAATCTGTTGAAACACGTCATAGCGGCTGGTAATCTGCAGAACAAGAAAGAGCTTTTGAGTGAGTCATCATGATGGCATCAAGTAATGTTGTTACATCCCATATCGTCAACAGCCATGACTAGGATCAGAGTAAGGCCAAAGCTAATCTGACCTTCACAGTTAGTCATCAGGTAGCAACACAACACACCACTTGCATTGGTCAACTCTTGACACTTCTCTCATTTCATGACCCAAACTATTATCTGTCCCAAACAATGTGTAAATACTAGTACTTGTCAGAATCTGCTCCATTTCGCTGTATGATGATGGGAAGATGACTCAGGCCCTTCAGCGGGACCCGATCGCTGCCCGTGATGAAGTGCAGCAGCTGGCGTTTCTGCTCCGGCGAGTAATCATGAACCGTCAGCCAGAACCACTTGATCACGCGATGGTCTTTGTGGTAGCCATCGTCATACGAGGCTGAACGCTCAAAAGCATCAAAGTCCTAAGGAAAAAAGAAGGAAAATTTTAAACACAAATATGCCCTAACGATACCTTGTTTACCAGCCAACAATAATGTGTGTCCTACCACACATAATGTTCAACCTCTATGAAAGTGAACTAACAAAGACTATGAAACCAAAGAGCACTATAACATTTCAACACCACGTTGATCTGCGTAGCCCAAATCCTCCCTATTTGAGCTGGTTATCGGAGTCTCATGGACTTCATGAAAGAACTACGCCATCACCATCTTCAGGGCAAGGCAGGAACTGAAAATACTAAACGGTCTTTCCAGTTCCTCCCGTTCCCTGAAGATGGCGATGGCGTAGTTTAGAACTTTAAATGACTTCGTGAAGGAACTACGCCATCCCTGAAGATGGCGATGGCGTAGTTCAGAACTTTAAATGACTTCGTGAAGGAACCACGCCATCGCCATCTTCAGGGTAAGTCAGGAACTGAAAGGACCTTTTCTTGTCTTTTCAGTTCCTCTCTAGCCCTGAAGATGGCGATGGCGTAGTTCTTTCATGAAGTCCATGAGACTCCGTTAACCAGCTCAAAGGGGAGGGGGATTCGGGCCACGTAGAGCTACGTGGTTTGGCGCTGAAGGTGTTAAGAAAAAGAAACAAACTTACGAAATCTGGGCTCCCACAGACAAGTAATTCAATTTCTTCAGGTCTAAACAAGGACAATACATGGCTATCACAGACTTTGTGGAATCCACGCGTGAACGCCTGAAAAGAAAATGGTGTTTAAAATATGGATGGATTGGAACTTTTCTCATTGATTTGTGTTGTCTGACCTCGGGAACAAATCAGTTTTGAATATACATCACAGCAAACATCTTCTGTGATGTCTGTCAAACAAAACAGATGAAAACCACTTCATGAAGACGATTGTCTTTTATACTGCCAATTTAGATTGTGTGGCACTGCTCAACAGAAACTGCACTCACCGCAAACTGTTTGGTTATACTCTCAGTAAGCAGGTACTTGATGTAAGACTCGACGTAAGAATGGCGATTTTCGTTGGTCACCATGATTTCAGCACCATTTGGAATGAGATCAACAGTTATGGTTTCACCGTACCATTGAGTTGTTGCCTGAAAATGGTCAAGAATTATATGAAATACATTGTAAATAAGTTGATTTGTCTCAAGTATTAAACTGGCCAAAACAACGGGATTACAAGTAAAACAAAAGCAGACGTTCCAGCATATCTTTGGTTGTATTTATTCCCAATTGTTTCAATGGAGAGGTGATGCAGCAGTGTGGTAGGAGGTTACATGTAGCACCAATGGTAAGGAACCATGCCAGTGCCAGCATAATCATCCAACCTTACCTGGAATGTAAGGCAAAATGTGTCCTCAACATCACCATCGAAGGCCAACAGCTCGACCAGGCTGCTGAAGATGACAGGCTCAACCTGACTCAAGTCACTCAGAGTGAGTGCCTGTTCTTGCAACTGCTTGTAGATCGCTAACGGGAACCGGATATCGAGGATGATGCCGTTGTAGATTGCTAAACCTGAGAAAAGATTTCGAGAATAAATTTGGCATCACTAGCCAATCAATGACTTTCAACCTAGAGCTTAAAGACTATGTCAACATGCATATGAAATGTACAACAGATGAATGAAAAGTCAAGCAACGTCGCAGGCAACAAGGGCTGATATTTCTGATTGCTAAAGTCAACATAAACTTCTCAAGAAACCAAAGTCCATTTGAAGTGCTGGAGTTGGCACAAGTAATTTGGTTTCAAAACTGTAGTATCACATCTGATTTAGGTCACCAAACTCACCTAATAATATTCCTACTAATTCAAACTCTTCATCAGAGTCGAATGAAGCACCATTTAACCAGAGATTCCTCGTCTCTTCTGAATATATGAACATGCCATAGTCTTGATCGAAGATCTCCGTGCAGACTAACTGGAAGAACTCCTTCTGGAGCCCGCCCATGTCCAAACCCTGCAAACAGATTGTACTATTGGTAGTAAACGACTTGGAGGCCTAATGGCGGCATCTGTTTCATCAGATGTTTGGCCATGAACACCTAAATTTTACTTCAGGAACTGGGGGGATGGGATCAGTTTGGCCTTAAGCACAAGGGTTAAGAAAAAGAAAAATGTCATGCATATTATTTACCTGCTCGCCACCTCCAATATACTTGATCTTGAGAGGCTTCTTGAGATCAACTTCTTTCAGTCTGATCTGAGATATCGTGTCATCGATGAGGTGATCCCGCCGCACCTCGAGCACCAAATATGGACACATGGCTGACTTGACGGCATTTGGCAGGCGTGGACACCGGCTGAAATCGCGCAGGTATTTCTGTACCTGGTTGACCCTCTGCAAAGATAAGGAAACCATCAATGATAATTCAGGTCAGTGAAGATTAAAAGTTTAAGACAAGTTGCCTCATGTACTGAGCTGAAAAACTTTCACTTACTGCTTGATGAAGAATGGCCTCCTGGTACACCCGTCTCATCTGAATGACAGCGTCTAGATGTAGTGCGTGAACTTTGGAAGAAGGATCGAGTAGGAATGAGTAATGTAGAAGTGATGTCTCGTGCTGGGGTTGACTTGATGTCGGCGTGACAGGGTCAAGGTGGCTTTTACACCAGCACTCGTATTCTGCCTTGTAGTCAAGTTTCCTGCATGACGAAGTGATGATTTAGTACCATGTTAACAAGCAAGAAAGTTTGAAAACCGACCAGAGATGACCGACACCAAATATCACCAAAATAACTATTACTATAAAAATGATATTTCCAAAGCGCTAAATCCAATGCGGTTTCATTGCTCAAAGCTCCTCACATGGCACTACCAAGCAAGTGTAGCTGCAATAAGTGAATCACCCATGATGGGTTCCTAACATTCAAAGTAACTGCTCAAGCACCAAGCCTCCCTCACCTGCCAAGCTCCCCAACATAGAACATTCGATATGGAATGATAGGAGTACCCGTCTTTTTTTCCTGGAGTGCATTAGCTTCATAGAATATGGACAGTGTCTCGGCCATAGCTATCATGGGAGGCTCAGACCTGAAAAATATAAGAGATAATACTCTGACCTTGATACGGGTCTAGTGATATACACACATGATTTCAATCCTTCAGGCAAACAAGTGCTACGCAGCTATGTTATAAGTAAACCCCGGTTTCAGTATACCAACACCCAATATCAGTGATTCTCTGTGATCATGTGATCTTGTGGGGGTCAATTCAATCAAGCAGCATAAGGTTAGATCAGACAATGACTTTTTGCACCGGAAAGTAAACCAACTACACACCTCTGATTATGCCTGAGTGACAACATCAAATGATCCTTCAGCATTCCCATACGTTTCTCAAAGAGATCACCATCGTACATAATCATCACCTCACAGAACGCTTCCTTGGTGGCAGGCAGCAAACCAGACAGGACAACGCACAGTTTCTGCCTCAGAGCATGATTGCGTCTCTTCCGGAAGAGTGGGCACTCGAGGAGTATCGCAAGCTGGTTCACCTCCTGTGGCTGTATTTGAACATTTGGTAAATGAGAGAGGAGGATTTCTATTGAATTACGCAGACAGGGCACCAACGAGTCCTGAAATAGAGGAAGAAAAATAAGTTTCAAAAGAAGATATTTCATATCATATCCTAATTGACAAATCAAAAGCAAGCTTGGATGCCACTAAAAACTCGTGGTTATGGACAGCAGCTGAGTACAGGGGAAACTCGTTCATATCGGCATTCCAATGTAACACTAGCCACCTACCTGTTTTATCAAGAGGTCATAAGCCTGTCGAACGCCCTTCAAGTCGATATTCCTGGCACAAATCGGTAGGGATTCATCGTTCTGTAAATGTCAATTGACACAAGTAATTAGAACAATCTGGTCAAAAACCAATCTGATTTCACCTTTAAAAGATTCCTTGTATATTAATGCACAGTCACCAACATTTATTTTTCAAGCAACTCAATGATAGGCAGCTGCAGTTTGATCTTAGGCTTTAGCTAAACTGGTCATGGAAACAACAACATGGGGTTCTGAGTTCTGAATTACGTCAATCCAGGAATTGATAAAGATTGTTTTGAAACCTTACCTTAAAACTATTGTTGAGTGAGTCTGATGAAGAGAAGACAGTGCGGATTGTATTGAGCAAAAATGATGGATCTTGAGTCTCAGAATACTTCTCAAGAGCACACTGGAAAGGAAACAAGAGTAGACATACTTAGGTCAAAATACATCAGCCTTGGTTCGGATCTGCTGGAATAAGTATACCCTGACAGAATACTCATATTAACCGGAGGATCTGTTCTTGTTCTGTTGAGGCTTCACCACAGGACAAGCACATTAAAGCCCCTCAAATCCCCGAATTGGTGGTAAGACATTATACATACCTGTAACATAGGAATGTTGAGATGGGTCAGTGAGAACTCCTGCATTCGTCCATAGCTCAACTCGAGCTGTAGCTGCCTTTCTAACTCCTCGAGGTTGTCTCCAAAGTCCCCGTCCACAGATGGATCAAAGTGTAAGCCATCTGAACCAATGGAAGACACTTCGTTCAAACTGCTGTGACTCATGCTCCTGCTTGGGACAAGGAGAGCGTTCTCGAGGCGGATCTGGTTCAGGGAGTAACTCAGCACGTGCGAGAAACTGAAACCAAAAAACAACATAGTTTACTGCTCACAACTGGACACTTGGTCATAACTTTCAAAACATTTCTAAAGGTGCTTGGACTGCATTTGCACTGTCAATTCAATGAACAACAAGTTACAAATGTGCATGGCGAAACCTTCCTCACCAAGACCAATCGGAGTTGACTTCAACAAAATCATCTCATCAGTTAGGCGTAATGAAGAGTTTGTACTACATGCACATGTACCCGGTATCTATTCTGACTTTATTTACCTGCCAAAGGAATTGAGTTCCGACGACCCAGAGAGATTGCCTAGGCTGTTACTCAGTTGTCTACACAGGGCCCTTGGCTTGACTGGCTGGCCTACAATACTGTCATCAGCGGCGATGAGTCTACTACGGATGTCATTCGGAGTGGGCACAATGAGACCAGAGGGCATCTTGACATTATTACTATCAACCTTGCTCCTACAAGCAAACGCCAGATTTTCTAACGAGGGGGTGAGGCTGATGCTTCCGATGCGTGAGTGATGAAGTGGCGATGGAAGTAGGATTTGAAGACTGGAACGAGATGGTGGCCGGGATGCTTCACGGAACAGCGTCTCAAAGGGTGAGCTTGAGTACAGTGCATAGATGAAAGAGGGACTTGTGGTGTCCTCGGAGTCGGGTTGGAATTCAGGTTTTGGCAGTGGTCGGTGTGAACTCTTGTCGGTCTTGCAGAGGCATGCCCTGTTGCTTGCAGCTAGCTCTATGCTAAACAGCAGGGTGAGTGCTGGAGTCAGCTGAACACAGTCTGAACAAATATGAAGGAATTAAGAACATAATCACAGGGAAATGAAAAGTTTGTTTTAGGTGTTATTAGCTTGATCTACAATACAAGTAGAATGTTAAGTTTGATAAAGTATTGTTAGAAAACACTCAGTAAAGCAATGAGACACTCCACCCCTGAACTAAGGCATGGTCTTTTTAAAGAAAAGCATGAACATCAAGGAGATGGTGCCGAGTGTATACAATAGTCATGATGAGGCTACTCACTTTTTGATGAAAAGCAAAATTTGTTGAGACATTTCTCATCACCGCAACCTTCTGTGAGTTGATAGTAGTATTGCTTGACTGAATTCTCAAAAGATTGCTGAAATGAAAGATATGATGACGAAAGTCAAAAACTACTATACAGTAAGAAAAGCAGAATTATCCACTTTTTGGGGAAGAATCTTTGAATTTGACCATAAAAATCCCCAGCGCTGATAGACATCGTTAAATCCAAAGAATGCAAAAATCTCTCAGCATTAGGAAAACACCCCTTTCTCGAGCAAAATAACTCTTACAAAAATCCTGGCTAATACACCTATGGGTTTCCACCAACCCTGCAAAAATCTTCTAAATCTCTTGAAATAATGAAAGAATACCAACCTTTGCAACATGACTAGATGTGTATGGTGCATCGTAACTTCTGGCAGGCACAGCTTCCTAGGAATTGTAACAGAGAAGATATTAAAAGCAACTGAAACCATGGTGCAATTTCTAACTTGAGTTCAATTTCTAATCTAAGGTGCGATTAGAGGACATTTCAATTCAAGACACAAATTAAAATGATTTGTTTTTAGACAAAATAGTAATGATCAATATGGTAATAATGCCACTGTCTAGTGGAATTTAGCATTTTTCAATTCATCATCAAATGCCAAATAAGCTGTTCTGACAGTGGGACATAAAGTGGATGAAACTTAAAAAATTGTCCTCACCTGGATTGACAGATTGCTGTCAGACAAGGCAGCCAAATTACTTGCACTCAAAGTCCTGAAAATAATGGTGATGTTCGAATTATATTCTATTCTAATAATTAATTCTATTCTAATAATTGATTCTATTCTAATGACACTGACTGCTACAAACTCGGACTTTTCTGTGAGAAAAAAAGCCTTTCGAACTTACTTTGACAGTCCATCTTTGACTTGCAGAAGATTGGTGAATGAACGGCTCGAAGGCACCTCACGGTTCATCATCCTTCCTTGCTCATTTGCCCTGAAGTGCAATTTGAGAGTTTTGCTGATACTGGTTGGAACGAACTTGTGATACATTCTTCTAGAATTAGTAAAGCAAGTTGCAAGACACTGTCACTTTGTAGACTCACCTTGTGGCCTTGCTGATTTCTATCGCCGGAAGTGAAGCACGTTTTGCCTGTGGAGCACGCCCAACTGGCACTTTGAAGACTTCGTCCCCTTCTGCAAAGAAGAAAAGAAGAGCTATAAACTCACCAGTGTTTGCGTGTGTGGTCAATGTCATCATTGACTGTCCTGCAACTGCAACCAGTGAATTGATATCTACCTATATTCAGAGTATTGGGACTCTGAATATAGGTACCGTGCTGCAACTAAATGTAACATCCAACATCATGACATGATATGATAACATACACAACTAAGTAGACTGGCTCCTATAATACACACTCAGCTCAACATGCTCAGTAAACTGCATCACCACGATGACAAATGAAAGAGATGAATGTATGTTGGGTTAGCATTCTTCCAACATTATTCATTGTAGCCTATCGGCTTATGATTTCTTTGATTTCATGATTTGATTGATTGATTGATTGAACTTGAAGAAAATTCGAAAATTTGGAAAACTGAGAAAATGAAAATTTTACCCTTCGCAGCCATTTTATCACAGTATCGCTCTAACAGCTAAAGTGTGGTGACATACTAACAACTACGTGAGTGTGAAAAACGTTATTTCGCTTGATTATTTCTCAAAATCGAGAGGTTTGCAGCAAAAACCTGTTCAACAAAATTTTTATTTTCCTTCAGACGGCCATTTTGAATTTCAAGTTCATTTCTTGAATATCACGATTCGATTTTATCATAACTTTTATATTGAATCGACTTAAATTCCATAACATAACTTTTAACGCATTAAAGTCTCTACAATCTGGTTCTGTCCATTATACTGATTTCTAGGTGTGAAATAAACATTAAAGCTATCCTACGATGCGGCGACTACATTTGATAAGATAACTTTGGTTATGAAAATATAGTTATATTATTATCCGCTAGGTGCCGCAGTACATACAAGGTGTTTCGAAAAAAATGTAGTAAAATTACTTGAAAGAATTGGTATTGGTCGTGAACAGGGCAAGGCACAGAGTATGAAGCCAGAGAGATAAATATTTTTGCTCTTATAATGGAAATATAATTGAAAAGGTTTACCCTGATTAAAAAAAAAAGAAGAAAAATCATGAACCCTCTGCAAACGCTGCAAAGTTTTGTATACCCGAGGGACAAACAGGATCTCCAGGGTTTGCAAGAGGTAATTGCCATAGCAACGCACGCGTTGACTCACCCGACTCGGGTTATCAAGATGACACTTTATGCGAGACTCACATGAGGCGAAAGTCTCAATTAAGTTTATTGATCTGCAATCAGAAGGAAACGCCCATCACCAGAGAGAATTAGCAGTATCAGAAATGACAGGTTACGGAACACTCGTCGCGAGAGTGCATTTTATATACTGTAAAGACTACTCTGAGCCGTTCATCACGTAAAACTTCTGGTCGCCGATGAAACAATGTGCTGCATATCTTGGGATGGCAAATCTAAATTTTAGACGCGGAATACTTCTACGTCTTTTTTAGTAATCCTGATGGGCCGGACACGATCTATTTAGATTTTTTAAGTTATTTTTGGGAATGATAAGAATGTCCATTACATTATCAAAGAACCCCCTGAGAATAACTGCGAACAGAGAAACGCTCAATTTTCTTTGGTGAAGAGGTTACCATAGTTACCACTGATGAATCACAGCGTGGAAAGTACCATCGGATAAGGGACATTTCACCACGCACTTCCATAAGAAGCTGACACTAAAAAATGTAACGCTGAGGGTTGTATCCTATTGATTTTCAAATCGTCTAATCCCCTGTGGGTTGGAAAATCGAATAAGATTCTTTTCTGGCAATTCCTTCGAGGGATTACGTCATCTA
This sequence comes from Lineus longissimus, assembly GCF_910592395.1. Classification (NCBI taxonomy): domain Eukaryota; kingdom Metazoa; phylum Nemertea; class Pilidiophora; order Heteronemertea; family Lineidae; genus Lineus; species Lineus longissimus. The sequence continues at coordinate 1,165,504 of NC_088312.1, read as the reverse complement.
ACTAGATATGCTACTGCTTTAGAGTCTGGCGTCCCTGGTCAATGAAAGGTTATTGAGATCGATATAGGCATCTACGATTTGCCTTTTCAACATCGACATTAAGATATGACGGGTTGGTCGATGTGAATCAGTATTTGCAAGTTTGTCATGAAATATGATGGCGATGTCTCGATAAATCTACAGTTAGTTGTCTCCAGGGTGCCTTACAAACAAAATCATATGTAATTTGCCCGTCCATTTACAATATAGTATCGTTTATATCACACGGTTATGCTTCCAGGATGCAGTTCTGGCAGAATGGCCAACAACTCACGGATGTCTACAGGCCTATGAATACATTTTTCGCAAATGGCATCCCGGAGTCTACGTCGCGAATGGATTCCAACGGAAAATATCACATCAGAGAGGTTGAAGCATTTCACTAGTTTGCCCAAGGGAGCTTAGCCTGTCAGCAGATGTCATGTCAAATAACCATTCGTCATTCATATCACAAGCGGTCGATAAGGCTAGCAATTCCGCAATAAATAACTTCTAATATGCATTGGATCATGATTGCCTTGACGGACAACAAAATACAAGCACTACTCAAGGAAGTCGTTGAAAGCAATGCTTGCAATTGGCACCAGCAAAAAGGCAACGATTGATGGACAGCGTTGTGTACGGTAGAAACTCTTCGCGGCAAATGTGTCATGCTACAGATGAAAACATTTTGTCCAAATATTTTTTTCACTTGTTTTTTTCGGCTCAAAATAAAGAAACATTATCAGTCCCAAAAATTTTTTCCAAGTCCAAATATTTTTTTCATTTTTTTCTGCTTAAAATGAAAAAACAGTCGAAGAAACATCGATCATTTGCTCAAAACGAAGATACATCATCAGCCCCAAAAAAATGTTGACTTTGAAAATTTTTCAGAATTTTGAACCATTTCTCCATCGTAAACTCAGCTCAGGTATATCATCCGACGGCTGCTAATCCAACAGGTAGAGGTGTGCTTCAATTCCTTCCAACGTCTGCTGTATACAGTTTCCCCGGTTAGGTATATCTTTCATCGTCGAACCAACAATCCTTCTACACTTGCCCATGGAGTTGATCGAAATCGCCATCGGGGCATTCTTGGGTTAAACAATTGGGAAGGCGCGTCCAAAATAACTTTAGTGCAAACGTGTTTAGTTGGGGGAAACAAACGCTGGGAATTGGAAGAGAGATCCAACTGCTTTTAAAAAGATGGCTGGCTAGTACCATTATCTCAAGAAAACTATGTCGAAACGCGATGGTAAAGTTCAGTCCGTGGTGCATCAAGTTGATTTGAAACGTTTTCAGTGTCGATCTCAGATAAAAGGGAGTTTTGACAACGCCAGTCCATTACTGGCCAATGCCTCCATGCCTGCTCTTGCGAGCAAGCTTTTATGGGCTACTGCCTCCATGCCTGCTCTTGCGAGCAAGCTTTTATGGGCTTCTGCCTCAATGACTGCTCTTGCGAGCAAGCTTCTGTGGGTTAATGCCTCCATGATTGCTCTGCGAGCAAGCTTTTATGGGCTAATGCCGCCATGACTGCTCTTACGAGCAAGCCTCTATGGGCTAATGCCGCCATAACTCAGTGCTCTTGCGAGCAAGCTTCTATCGGCTGAAGGTTCGAGATGAGGTAGATCAACCGGAGAAAAAGAAGTCTAACGCAAGGTGGATGACCATGAAACTTTATTTAACATTAAAACACATTCGCTTGAAACACCAAGACATACCGAGAAACAAAGGTCCCATTCACTAACACCAATATTTAACTAGGCCTACATATCGCGTTCTTTGCTCTTTCGAATGATATTCTAGCAGGGGAGAATTCAGTAGTCGGAAAAAGAGCGACACCCTAGAGGAATCCTGGGCAAATTTCCAAGACTTTTTCAAATAATGTCTTGGTGGAACGCAGGCCCTCTGTGCCTCTTTCTGGATTCGACACCATGGCGAGATATTTCAAAACATGCAACACGATGGCAGACATTGCAGTACAGCCACACGACACCGTGACTCTCTTTCCTAACTTGATGATATCAAATAAAATGCTTTAAACTTGATAATATCAAATGAAAGAGAAGTGAACTTATGCGCAAAACTAAACTGATGCAAGGTTTCTTTCTAACCCATTTCAGGGCCTGAGATTGCCGGGTCAACTTTCACTCAGGCAGGGAAATGCTGAGCTATATTCTTTAATGCCCATACTAGACGTCTTTGAAAGTGCAGCTTAAGAGTGATATGAAGGCTCAGTTGACTTGGAAAGATCAATAACTTATTCCTCACAGTACTTGAAGGTGTAAACTTAAGCTTCTCTAAAAGAACTCAAAACGTGATATATTTCTAAGGTACATAATCATACAGTAAAAGCAGCACTTGAAATTGACGTTTCAAAGGAGAACGGAAGCCCTTTACTCAAGTAGGAGTGCCAAGTAATGTACATGATCCTTTATTGCTGTTTCTTGCACACTGTAGAAACTGTTCTGAGGCATCGGGCATGCAGAGCTGATCAAACAGTAGGGAGTATCTGTTTGATCCATCTCAGAAATGACCATCATGTCTCATAGGTTTATGGATACGACTCAGAGCAGAATCTACAGTGTCAGGAGGCGCCGATTCTCCATCGAGTCTAAACAAAGAATCAGTACCGGTATCGAAGGAGATATCAAAAAATGATTGATATGACCCTGTAATGCGATACATCTCACCATCATCATCGAAAACCTCTTTTTAATTGAAAAAGCATGAAAAACACACCACACCATTGTGTTTTGGCTGTTTTGTACACATTATACATACTAGCGTGATAATAAGCTCTGAATGCAACACGTACACTGGATTTCAAAAGCGAATTTACCATCTAATTGAACAGGTTAAACATGTATTCATGCTACAGCAAGTACACGCCTGCTACAGAAGACGAGGTTCAAATTCCACAGTCTTTCGATAATCTCTTGTAATTAACTTACAATTCTTAACATTTCTTCGTGCAGGTCCGATTTTTTCCAGGGATGAGAATGGCAAGTTGGGACATACAGTATATGAAATCTCGGTGAATTGTACGAAATATTCATCTACTGAATGTTTTGTCTTGGAAATTTTGAGAGAAACTCTAAAATCCGATGTTAGGCGCAGCCAGAATATTCTCATCCCCGTTTATCTCCGTCTCAAGTGTGAACTCCGTTCTGTGAGCCATGCGACGGGCCTGCCGTCTATGAATAATGAATCTATATAAAATGGATTTAAAATAGCATGTCATGGATTTTGTGTGTGATTGTTTTAAAAATGAATTGATAAGCGCATCTCTATTATGCATGCGGATTGATATGATGTGACAAGAAAGACCTTCTAGCGATTTCAAACTCCATACCGGTATACATGCATTATCTACAACTAAACATTCATAAATAACATGATATTGCAATCCTCTGTAGTAAGTTTGATTATAGCAATGAATTTGAAATACTGCCTTTCAGTTATTGTTTCGACACATAGAAATTGTATCACAATATGCGCTCACTAACACAACCATTTTAAATCTAAAAGCAGTTAGGCTTGCGATTTGAAGCTAATGGTACTTAGTAATTAAAAATATGACTATGCTCTTAAGTCAATTATGCATTCGTAGTATCCAGTTATATTGATGCCCGTGTCCTACGCCTCTAATAAGCTTGGCAGCAACACGCAAATCTCCCATTTGCACATTTACAATCGTTTTCCTCCCAAATGCTAAGACATGGTAACCATGGTTTCACCACGAAGCCTACATAACTCCCAACCTATACTTTTACTACGAAATGTTATTAACGGTCATGAGAAGTTCTCACTGTTACCAAATGATATTTACAGACATGGCTAATAGTCATGATATTGGTTGACAGATATGACTTCAGAAGTAACTGTGTCTGTCACAGACCAACTGTTATGACGATAAAAATACAGCAATGACCGATATCACTGCAAAATATTCACGATGGGTTTCATCGACATTTGCATGCCGGATTTGATAATGCGACAGAACAGGAACTGTTTCTATTCTAAAACACATCAAACTACGTTGAAATGAGATGTTGTTCGCTAGTAGCATCGCCAGCCTAAAAACTCAGTATCAGAAGTTGGGTCCGTGGTTGCATTTAAACCATTAATAACAGTCATCGTTGTGAGACCAAATCACTGCGCCATGAAAGCATTGTTGATGTACATTGAAAGAAAACGATGTCATTATTGCAACTACGCTATTTTCAGAAGAAAGTATCACATACTCTCAAGAATCGTGCGATAAAACCCGGCCTGTGGCCACATTTAAAAGCAATTGAAGTGGAGAACCTTAACCCATAGCCAACAATCACACCAAAATGCAAAAAAAAATATCTAGGCTGAAGAAAGGTTCAAGACTAATGAATGCAACAGCGACTCTTCATGACCTGATCAGCTATCTGTGTTTATCTTTAAACCACACTTAACCAAAGTCAAGTTTTCTCAATGATATGTTATTGCTTAGTGATGTATTGCAAGGTGCAGGGGAAATACAGTGATAGAAAAACCGATGGTCCCACCCCCAAATTGCATGAATAGAGTCAACATCGAAATGCCAGATCATGAAGAAAAACCATCTCAGTAGATTTTGTGATAAAATTGCTTTGTCTCACTCTATGGCAGAAAAAAGTTCCTACTGTTAATGACACCAAATACATTGTATGAGGAAATTAACAGCGGGAACATGTATTCTGCATTTGTTTTCATGCAGTTGTATACATTACGGGGCGGGCCAATCCGAAAATATCTACACATACAAATAGGCTACCAATGTGCTTCTGGTGTCAGGTAAACATAGAGTAAACAGTGTTTGTTAACACCAAATTTGAAATCGTCCAACTGCTTCCACCATTTATCACACAGCTCACGAAATATCTCGAGCAGCTGATGACTTATCCGCATTCCCTAGCGTCGACTTTATTTCTCCAATACTTTTAGCAAGCTCTGCAAGGCGCTTCTCCATTTCTGATCTATCTCCTCCGTTTACAACCTCCTCAATCGACTTCGGTCGAGGTTTTGCAACCTCGCTGGTTTCCGTAACTCTTCTGAATCCTTCGTACTCAATTGCAAGTTTGACAGCATCCTCCAACGTATCTGGCCTGCCCTGATAAATATGCTTCAACATTCCACTGTCTTTCAACGCATCCATAAAATGAATTCTCGCTAAGGGTTTGCGCTGGTTCACTGGTATCTCTGGGTAGGCCAGGTCGGTTAATCTTTGGACGTCGCTGCCCAAATCTCGCAACCTTTCCTCAGGCTTCCGAACACGATTCCTCAACTCGAACAAGTACAACTCAGCTTCATCGCGTGCAGTAAAGAATCTTCCAAGAGTTGCGACCAAATGATCGAAGTCGCGCTGATTCTCGGCAGGCAGTTTGCATGCCACTTGCTTTGCCCTGCCCTTAAGGTGGGCGAACAAGTAAGATCCCTTCACCTGCTTATTCCATTTCTTTGCCCGACAGAACGCTTCAAAATGTTGGAAATATTCACTCCAAGACGAGCCACCAGTGAAGTATTCCAAACCAACGGATTCCGACAGATCCACGTCGGGGTAGTCATCAACCTTGCTTTCACCATTAGTGACATCCTTATTTGACGAGATAAGGGTCCCAGAAGCGTTGGTAAGGACCTCATCAATGGGGCTCAGGTCATCAAGGGATCCGACAAAGGATGCCCGATTAGACGCCCTTTCTAAAAGTTCAAGATCCTCGTCCTCTAGTTCTGACAGAGGAGAACTGTCAAATAGTTTGCTAGCTCCAGGCTCTAGTTCAGCACTACGTGTTATTTCAATGGTAAGCTTATGAAGTTCATCAACCTTATTATCAGGGGCTTTGCCAGTTGCAATCCTTATCGGTTCACTACGAGAAATTTCAGCATGACTTTGCCCTATGTCACTGTTATCAACAACTGCTACAAAGTTAGGGATTTCCTCTTCTCTTGGGGCATGTTCCTGCTGGATGACATCCTCAACAACAACAGGTGGTTCTGACGACGGAAAAATAACAGTTTCCTCCTTTGGCGTGTTATCAGAGCAGACGGTATCTTCATCGTCTGGTATCTTCGTAGGACAGATTGAATATTCGTACGCACTCGAAGCCTGAGCGAACAGAACCGCGCTCGTGTCTTGGAACCTTGACTTGGTCGACGTCCCTGTGCCAGTTCCGTAGCAAATATCTGTGGACTCCTCTCCTTCCGACCCACCCTCATGAATAACTTCTCCATGGTCAATTACAGTATACTTGTCCGAACTGCTGGCCAGGCTTGAATGACATGGTCCTGGACCATTTATGGGGTTGCCGTGCCAGACTTGTGTGTCCTTACTGGCCTCAGACAGTTCGTTTGTTGGTGTCAGTCCAGATGACGGCTCTACCACTTCCTCTTCATCAAGATTCGTATCTTCAGTTGATAAGATTCCAATCGTAGCATTTGCTGATGAACGACCATCCCCGCTTTCGTCCTTGTTTGGCACACAGACCACTCCAGTGTCTACTACAAAATCAGATTCATCGGGGGTAGTATCTGTCAACACCAGTGGCTCAGAATCATGTACTCCCATGGCCTCTTGAGATGGCAATGTCTGCACTGTCTCTTCAGATGAGACCGTTATGATCTCAGAAACTGAAACACTCTCCTCAAGCTTCTCCGCAGTAGCATTCTTTACCCAAGTGTCCTGTTTATCCACCACTATTTTCTCCCCATTTTCTCCTTGATATGACATATCCTCATTGTCAGGGACATCAGAAACTCGACTCGGATCTTCCACAGCTATTCCTGGCACGTAATCCTTCTCACCTAGCATTACAATCGATTCATTGGCACCAGCGTCTGACAAGATTTCATCCTCCATCTCCACATGAGAAGCAGTATCCGTTTCGTGACAAACTACTGATAAGCTTGTATCCATTTCTACAGATGTACCAATTTCCTCGTTAAAATCCTTTTCATCATTCTTATCACTCAGATTCACTTCACCATCCTTCGACAGAATCGATGCTTCACGATTTATGACCGCACAGTTAATAACATCATCCGATTCAACATTTGAAATATCAGAAATATCCACTTTGTTTTCGAGTTCTTTACTGCCACCAAGTTGACGATTCTCATCACGATCCGTTTCTAAATCTTCTTGATCTCGGACCATGTCCTCAGTAGCCTTGCGTTCATCCACAGCATCTTTAGCATTTGATTCTTGCTCAATATATACATTTAAATCCAAACCTACACTGGACCCATTATCTCGAACAGTTGTTGCAAGTTCAACTTTACTATTGTCACCTTGTTTGATTGCAAGGTTATCCCCACCTTCTTGGGAATTATCGACTGACGTATCATCAGGGACAGTGTCAAGTTCCTCACTCTCGTCGTTTATTTCCGACATAAGTTTATCCTCTATTACTTGGCTATCAGAGGCAACAGCATCATTTGTTTCCACGTCTACGTCATCAGTGGAGACAGTTTCGATCATACCACCTGCTAGTTGCAATTCCTCTTTCTCCCTAGTAACGGGTATCTCTAGATCTGCTGTTAACTGATCATCAGAATCAACCAATTCGGCAATTTCGTCCCCTGTGTTACCGTCAGTTCCACAAACTGCTGTATCTGATGTAACAAGTTTAGAAGACAACAGGCTTTCGGCTACGTCATCAACCACTTCCTGTGCTGCAGTGTCGTCAACTGTGGTCGGTTCTTCCAATGCAGGTTGATCACCGAGGCCTTTATGTTCTACTGCAGGCTCGCCAACATCAATAACTACTACATCAGCATTACTAACTACGGGTACAATATCAGTTGCAAACTGCTCGCCAGTTCCACAAATGCTGGATTCACCTGCGGGCGCAGACATACTTTCGGTATTAACACCAACCGGATCAGTTTCATCGCAAGAAGCCACTTTGGATTCTTCCTTGGCTACCTCAAGCTCTGAATCCGATTTTGTAGCATCAGCCACGCTGTCAGTTTCATTTATTGGAACATTGTTGTTTACCTTTCCGCTGTCTAAAGCAACGTTCGAGCCACCAGACATGGCTGGTTCTATCTTCACAACTGTGGTTCGCATTTCAGTTGTCACGACAGTTGTAGTTTCAACATAGTCTTGCCCAACGCTAGATTCAATAGTTTGATTAGTTACGATTTTCTGTTCTACCTCAACCTTGTGGTCGTCATCCACAGCCGCCATAACGTTAGTCTCCTCCACGACATTTACATTATCAAAAGCATCATCACTCTCAACAAGTTCAACATGTGTTGCCTCGAGTTCAGCACTTATTTCAACTTGTTCAGTATTATCAGCTGGCATTAAATCCTCTGTCTCAATTACCATATCTGTGGTATCTGTTGCAAAGTTAGGTTGGGTTTCGTGTGTGTATTTTGTGTCAGGTGCATCGTCAATTCCTTGGCCACTGCTTTCCCCGGTGACGTTCGTTTCAGTTAAAACCCCAACAGCCTGGAATTCACTACCATCAACCATTTCCTTAGGTGTCACGCTCTGCTCATCCCCGCAAGATTCAATCTCAGTATTAGCCGTACCAAAGTCATTAGACTCGTCAATATTTTCAATTGGCGCCACATTAACAGCGGTAATGGTTTCTTTCATTAAATCGTCGTCTGAATCGATACCCTCTTTCTCCTCCACCAGGCTCTGATCAATAGATTCGCTTTTTTCAACATCTGCATCATTTGCTACCTGTGAGCATGGTGCCACGCCCAGCACACTGCCCTCGGCGGGCGCTTCAGTGCATGTACCAACTACGTGTGTCGCACTGTCATCACCATTCAAGTCAGAATCTACACCATCAGAATCTAAAGCTACGACATGCTCCTGGAGTTCAGTTGTATTTGTCGCATCGTCAGCGAACCCATCGACATCGTTAGTTTCATTAACTGGTGCCTCATTGATTTCGTTGCTGGTAGTATCGAATAAAGGAGCATTGTCAATGTCATCACCAACCTCAACGGGCCCATTGACAGCGATGTCATCGTTCGCTGGAGAGACTCTTTCGAGCGGTGGAGCTAATACCTCACTCTCTGATACATGATGATTGACCTGCCCATTATCCATTGGCACGTCACTGGTTTCGTTGACATCGTTTTCATCGGGAGTCGGACTCATGCTGTCAATGTCATCACCACAACCAGTAGCTACTGGTGTCACTACGAGTGCATCACTCTCCACAATAGGAGAATCACCAGTAACAGTGTCAGTAGTGTCTTTATTACCATCGATCTGGCTTTCGCTGACATTGTCATTAGAGTCATCCACTAAATCATTGGCCGTATCGACATCTACACCATCAGCATTGTTACTTTCATAGGCTGGCTCATCTGCCACTAATCCCAATGCAACATTGTCCTCTAACAAAGCACTATCATCCAATGTTACAGTATCCTCAGGGCAAGGTTCCGTTCCACTGACGTCACTATCAGAACATACTGCTTTAGGCTCATCCGTCTTATTTTCATCCACATAAACAGCAACGGCATCCGTTTCGGAGGACGTCACATGCGATGCGACTTCAATCGTCTGCTCACTGGCAAGTTCTGTAGTTTCAGAAACAAAGCTTATTTCCATGGCACTGACTTCACCCCGTGCTGAGCTCTCATAAGACGTTTCCATATCCGAAGCAGAACTGATTTGATTAGCATCATCAGTTCCTTTCTCAACTGAGGAGTTGTCATCAATACAAAAGTCATTTTTATTCCAAAGATCCGAAGCAGACATGTCAACAGTGTTAGACGTATCTGGTGTGCTAGACGTTGCGATGACATTTGCATTGTCCACCTCTTCGGAGGAAACACCAGGTTCAACTGTCGGCTGTTCGCCCTCACAGACGGACGAGCCGTTGTTATTCGTTGGTTCGGGGGTATCCATGACTCCAGAATCTGACTCCGACTCCGAATCTGAATCGGCTTCAACTAAAATATTGTCATAGCTGTCAGACGAGCATGCCGTGATACCATAATCCGTAATTTCATCTGAATCAGAATCACAAGTGTCAGTTGAAACCTCTTCTCTGTGGTCATCAATTCGATAACTCTGTTCGGAGAGTTCGTTTGAATCGTCAGAGTCACTGCCGTGTATGATATCCACTTCAGCAAAAGAGACTTTCTTTCTTAGCTTTTTGGTTTTCTTTTGCTCTTCTGCTTTATCCATCGAAATGAGTAATCAAACGAGAAAAAAGAAAAATTATAAAATGAATATAAAAAACAAGCTGTTCCTTTTGCGACGTCCAATTAGTGAAGGAGTCGGCACGGCTTGCGTCTGTAGGAAGAGATTTTTAAACTTAGGCGATGAGTGTCTAGGAATGCACTCAAACTTGTTTCCGTTTGTTAGTCATTTCGTTTTAAGACTCAGTCATTTTACAAGTGCCTTTCATTGTGATCAAGAAAAGGTGAATAGTTAGTGCAATCAAAAGCGTCTAACCCTACATAGCGTGAACAGAGATGAGCAAATGTGAATCGAAAGTTCTTAGCTTGTGTTGTTAATGGCGACTGCTCATAGCGTTTCAAGTGTCAGTCACTTCCCGAGATACTTCCAGGGGTCACATCAAATCGAGTCATACGCACCATAAGAGGGATGCGTTAAATCCGTCCAATATCCACAGTTATTAGACGTTAGCATGAAAAGAGTAATTATTACGACTATCACTCTACGCACTCGAACAGAAAAGCAAACACTAGGTCGTATACTAGTAATATCCGTGCCTGTCATCCGATATTCTCTCGTATGTTGTTCTAAAATGAGCGTAATACTACCATATCATTGCCGTGTGTCTCGAAATGTAATTAGACGCTTCCCAGCGGAGCAGAGTTGTCAATTAGCCAAAACAGTACACAAGTCCACACAACGAACACGCTGGTTAAGTGTGGTTAATGTTCTGACAGTACCAACAGATGGTTGCTCTCCTATCCAACGATATAGCTCCGATTACCATCAGGCTTCACTTGAATATAGTGGGCTGACGCAAGTGAAGTGCCTTTTGTCTTAATTAATTGTTATACGGCGTCGATCGTCGCAACGTCATCAACATAAAATAGGAAGAAGAGCAGTACTTCAACGACGATCCTGGAGAGAGAATCACAGTACAAGACGACAATGTGCTGCAAGTCCTAATTAATTGATATGTTCTGAAATGTCACCACAGCACAAGCCGATCTTCTCCGAGGATATAATCCTCGGGCTATGCTGGCTGACAACTGCAAGAATAGAACAGCAAGAGTGAATGAGCCGCCAGTCTTAATTAGTTCCCGATCAAAGATAGGTTTTCCCGATGGTTACCATAGAAATGGGAGTCACCGGCTAAATGCAATATGATTGACGCACACTGATCCACAGGGAGAGCTGTCCTCTGGGGGAGTTTGGTCTCAGATGAGGCGATCGTAGGGAACTATTAGAAAAACACCTTGTGAATTCCTTCCGAAAGAAGATTGCTATATTTCCAAAGGTTTACACTTCGTGAAAATTCCTTTCCCAAGTATAAAAGGCTCTGCAATATAACACGTTATCTTGTCCATGAACAAGCTCGCGAATGACGTCCAGGTTCACGAACTTGCTATAGTTTCAAGCGTTTCGTATCGTGTTATTCAAAAGTGATGAATTTTGTCGAAAGCCTTAAATTTTATCCTTCAAAATGTCTTCAAAACTGTTTGATTCCGACGATTTATCAAGGAATTGAAGGACAGACGTTCTGCCAATTATAAGGCTGGTGAAACATCCACAGACGATGGGAAATCCTAAAGCAAACTTGAAAGTCGTCTTACCAGTATGAAGTTTATACCTGAAGATTTTCACAGGAAATGCTCAATTCACTTCACTTTTTGTAACCAGACCGATCTCACCGTTGAAAGAACACTGAGGTATCGCAATGCAGTTCTTCCACTTTATCAAACACTGCGATGTGAATTCTCTGAAAATTGGCAGATAAGCCTATTAGTGAGTCTTGTTACATTCCCGCGGTAATGAAGTTATCCGTACAGGCAAGCATTAGCCCGCAGGTTGCTGTTCCTCTCATGCAGACACAACATCAGCAAACAGACCTCGAATTCCGAGCACGTCCTTTTTCAAAGTTTGCAATATCAATTAGCCATAAGTCAATTCCTCTTGCTAACCACAATTACACATGGAATGCGTGAACTGTTCATAGGTATGGATTGCAATGGCAAACTTCAAAGAAACGTATCAAGCAAAAACTGAAACCCAGGACTTCTGTTGCAATCCCGATCCGTTGATATTCAGTAGCAACACAAAGAAATGGGCAAATCTATCACCACACGACATAAAGTTAATGTACCAGAGAAAAGGTCTTTCTTTCATTCACAATCTCATGAAATATGCATTCTCTGCCATCCTTGCAGAAAATCGTAAACGTGTGTTCATGCGATATTTACACAGCCCTCAAGATGCGTGAAGAAAGACATCATCCATAAAAGATTACAACTTGTTTCGTTGTATTTCCTCTTACGAATGTCTTAAGAATCTGCACTATTTTTGCTGAGTCAGCTTAACTGATTGATTTTTTGGTTGCTGCTGACAACGAATTCATCTACCTGCAGTAGTGAAGCTATGTATTCCAATTTCCTTAACAGAAAACCGTAAAATAAATACAGGGTGTGAACGTCAGATGAAATACTATGTCGAACCAAAGTTCCTTAAGACCGTTTGATCACAAATCACTCGCTTCCTCAATACCATGTAGTGCGATGATGTAGAGGTGCTATGACTGTTCCCCTGCTCTCTCTGATCTACTGCCTCGAGGAAACAGCCTGTCAATGTCACAAGTTGCAGCACTGAATGATGCACACGTTATGATGGGAGATAGTCTAACATGCTTTAAATGCTCCTGGAAGGGACATGTGGCTTCCTATTGCAAATTTCAACGACAAAACGTCCTCTGCAATGAAACGCGAATCCACCACTCGCTACGATCTGACGACAAAAAGGCTATCCTCTATTCCCTGCTGTTATCCAATGTTTGCACTGCAAGCAAAAAACTCAATTTGCAAAGTATTTGCTCAGCTATCGTGGTTACCACTTAATTTGTAGGATTATCGTCCTGAAGCGTCTCGGGCTCAGCGTCATCAGCGTTCAAGCGTCTTAAGTCGATGGTCTCTTTGGTTCGGTTAATTGAAGCTTTCGATGGTGTTGCCAAAGTCTATTGAAGCGTATGTATTAACATGGTGATGCACATGGTGTTTCCACTAGTAACCGCCAGCCACAGTTATCGATCAAACTCTCCCTCTCTGCAGGGAGACAATATAAAGCTATAGTTCCACTCAATGTACAACTAAATTACTGCTGGAATGATGTTTTGTCGTGCGTGTACCAATCTAAAAATGAAGCACGTCCGTAGAGAATGAGTCCAACTTGAGAAATAACTTCGCTTCTGGTAGAATTTTCAGGAAATCCAAATGTTATTTCAATATATATCACATCAGACTGCGAATCAAGAACTGCAAGGCATCAGTTTCAATCAATGTCGATTCCATATAGCGTATGAACGTATTGTTCCAATATCGATTTCGACAGACTAGACGGGTCAGAATTCTAAACATAGAACGCAGTCGATATACAAGCCAATAGAAGATACAAAGCACACATACACACAATGCTTACGCAATAAATGTCACCAGTGCATTTGAAATCGCGCAGGTGTAATTTCGATATCCTTCTCATCAACGTATACCAGTACAATCACTTTATCAACGAAACATGTAAAATGTGTTGAGACGACACACCAGATGATGTTTTAATATGATCCGAGGCACGCAGAAATCCAACGTATTCCGGGTGTCATTTGTCCTTTTTAGGTTAACTCGCTCTGGAATATCCTTAATCCAGGGCTGCGTGGAATATTGATGGCTACACTTGCTCGTAAATCAACATGGCGGCCAATAGTTTGTACACAACGTGGTGTAAGCAAACTATAATGTCGTTCTGGAGTGCTGGGTTCATCTCCATAGCTGCGGAGCTTATGCTGTATAAATCATAAAGCTGCCCTGCTCTTATTTGCGAGTTGCTGGGCTTACAATAGTATGATGGTCAGACAGAGGGGTCGTCTGGTGCCGGGAATACAGGCGGAGAAGGCTAGCAACCACCGACTCGTGTGCACAGATTTCCTTGGCAACGCTCACAGATGACATCGCCTGACCCTTTGACCTTATACCGTCGTGTCTGTCTTTCTTTCGCTTTTATAAGTAAATCATGATGTTTTGTTCGTCATTTTTTCTTGCACTTAGTACATTACAGATATTAGAAGAAACTTTCCATTATATTTCTTGCAATGATAATTTCCTATATACAAGATTTTAAAAAGTTGGATTTTCAGGTCCAAGGTGGTATCGCTATGTCGGCATCAAGAATCAAATGGTACCTAGGCGAACATCAGTGATTCTACTGGTACAGGAAAGTGTGCAGGAAACGGCAATGATGTGGATAGGCCAGTAAAAAAACAGCTACTGACACATTTTTGGCAGTAATAAGAGTTTACCTTTAGAGAACTCAAAATACCACTTGTGAGAAGAAACTTTGTTTAGTCTGATATCCTTTTTCTCATCAGTACATATAACATACTAATAAGAGAGGAAGCCTACCTGTACCGTCGGTGTTTCTGATCGTAAGTAAAGAATCTTGCTTATGTTATTATATACGTACAGATAATTTATAAGCCTTCCTGTAAGCGCAGATTCTTCAACCTTATAGAGATGGTTAACAATTTGCTGTCATATTCAACACTAAAACATAATTTTTAATAAATGAAGAGTGATATGTCGGCGTTGAATGATTTGAAAGCTACAGACGAATTGAAAGAGTCATGAGGTCGGTGCTTTAATCGAGTTCCGATGTCGCCGTTCGGACATTTTATATCATACATGTACAGTATATACCGACATGACCGAATTCAGATTGCTTCCCATGAAGCCTGCAGAGAATGACCTCGCTTTCGGTTGTGAAGGGGGTAATGGTAATATCCACGCTATCACGAACATACCCGCTTGCTTTCCGTCGGACCTACTCAAGAAAACATGTTTGACCCATCAGCTAATGCTCAAAACTATACATCAGTTGCCGCTTTGATGTGGTCGCCATCTATGTGCTTTTGACTGCAACACCATTGATGCTGGGGATGCTTTGGTAAGTTGAAGAATAAAAGCTTCCGCTCAGGACCTCACGTTCTTGGCTCAAGATTGCCATATTATACATTGCAACCAAATCTTCGAGAAGCTGATCGATTTCTGAACGAGGATATAATATTTGTCACTTTCTACCATGATGGAGGATTATGAATGCTTGCCATCTTGTCCTTAGTTTGAGCTACGAACCAACCACGGCGTTTGTGTTGCTGCTTCAGTCGATGGAAATGAACAAAAAGTTTCAACGCCAAACCCCACAAATCCATTTGAGTTTAGACAGATATTGCTGTGGTCGACATGGAGAAGCCACTAAAGCCTGTATACGGAGGAGTGTTCAGTTGGTATTCTTCCATGGTTCCTGTCGGCAATGGTAACTTCTCGAAGGAGAAGATTATTCTAAATAATGTACTATCTCACACAAGCACCACAATAAGAAGTTGATGCTTTGAAAAGAGTGGCATATGCATGCGGTCCAAAACAGCATAACACACACACACACAAACGCACACACGGGATTGCTTACCAGGTGATCACCGATGCAGTGCCCCAAATCTCCTCGACATACATGTCGTGGTGAGGAAATTATAAAGTTGTTTGGCCTCCAGCTTGATATCATATGCTGGGACAGGCAAATTAAAACTCTGGATAAAACCTTGAATCTGATACACGGTTGGCCTAGTTTAGGAAAACGAACCTTATGAATTACAATGAAACATAAAATTCAAAATCTTCGGTTCTGTATCCAACAGTTGCCAGTACCTATGGTTTCCGGTAGAAAAGGCTGCAATCCCACTCTCCAGCAAGAGAGACATGCGCAGTCAGTGACACCTCGCGGGAGCCTGCGTATCGACCATAAACGCTTTCAGGGTGCAGGTATCACATGTTTACTGTGTACGTTCTTGCTCCATCAGCTGCATTGGCCAGGTTTCTAATGCCTTGCTAGCCTGCACAACAGTAAATGCCTAGGAACAAGTCCGAAGAGGATTTTGTTCACTGAACGGATTTTAAGCTTTCGTTGCCACCAAAGTTATAGGCGGATTTACGTTGAAGTCGACGGAATATTGAGTCAAAAGTTTGTTCCAACTTGTTGAAAAGGTATGTAAACACTTTGCAGTATCTTTGCTATCACTAAGATTGTATTTTTTTATATCATCTTGCTCTATCCGTAGCTATATGCAGCATCGAAAACAGTAATCATGGTTGTTATTGTACCATTGGCCTGAATTCGCTTTCAACGTATGTTAATCTGGTGCTTGTTGCTTCTTTTTTTACAAATATTTGATTCGAGAGATGCGCCAGTCCAAAGGTGAGCAGTCACGGGTTTTATGAAAGTTCATCAGATACAAAGTCACCTTATACAGAACAGAACCTGTTTGGGCCCAGTGGAGGCTACAACATCGCCCGCTAATTGGAACGGATGACGCACGCATCCCTCTGGGATTATTTGCTAGTTGCCAATTATTTATAAAAAGTTACTACATGTAAGTATTTTCAGAAAACTCGTGAATTGAACTAATCGAATTCCTGGCAAGGGATTCGCTTTCCATATCTCAGCTGTACCTCTCTATACTAAGTGCGCAGTTTCGCAACCACTCCGTTTTGTTACTAAATGGGCCGTTTTGGTTGATAACCATGTAGCCTAGTATCCTTCGTTAGAAGCCGACCTGGAAACGGGTGCAAGAAGCCACACATAAGCTACTCCGCTTCTCATCACATTTGACAGCATACAGCAGCAAATGTATATTCAAGGCAAGAAGTTCAACATAAATCCTCATATACCTTAAGTCAAGGTACACCAACCCACCTCCACCATATGCAAGGATGACATTCTGCAGGCCGAGTACTCCAGACTCATTGGTTGATCCATATTACTGTGCTTGGATACTAAGGATTCAACTACCTCGCATCCTGCTCCATTGCCTTAACAGTTTCACCACAGTTTACGGCGCAATCCTGCCTCACACCTATACCACGGGTGTAGAGCTCTACCTCCGTGCACCTACCAATTCGTTAAGGAACTGGTTACCGAGGAAACTTTAAGAACTTATGAGGTTCTTTAATTCCTAAGCCAATCCCATTCTGGTAATTGCATTTTCACTCCGAATGATTTGAATTGACAAGCATTTCATTTAAAAGGGGACAGAGAAGAACGCCTCGCCTCTCGCAGCGTCTTCAAAGGGATGGAATTATTGGAAAGAAGTTGACGATCGGAGTCGCTCCCAAAGAACAACACCCAGACTCAATGGATGCACATTTTGACGTCATTTTTGCCGTCATCTCGGACATTCCTCGGAAACTTTCAGAAGACCGTCAGAAGTGTCCGTAATCGGCCATGATGCCGAAAATAACGGCACACGGCTTGGCTCTATGAATAGATAAGCCATTGCCGAATCACTCGCGTAGCTTTGTCGGTCGACTAACTCTCCCTTTTGAACCGCAATGCATTTTGTTGGCACAACGGGCACAGAATATCGACAAAAACCCCGACAAATTCGTAACCTCTGCTACGGAGAGTGAACAGATGGAGACTGCGATTATCTTCCCATACTTCGTTGCTAAACGATCGAGACCAAACATTTGAAAGCAATCTGTTTTTGTCACGTTCTGACAACACTGCTTCCATGAAGTTGCTAACCAACAAACAAATTGGTTTCTAAGCAACAACGTTGACAACGTCTTCAAGATATACATGTAATGCAAAATGTGACCAACACTGTTGATAAGGCGCCTTCATGAGAGAAAACAATCCCCTGCCAGTTATAAACTGTGTCCTATTAATTTCATATCAACAAAACCCCAGGCAGTTGGCATACGGAAATGACATATTGACCAAAGAAACAATACCCGCTGCCCAGGGGAGGCAAGTACATACATTTCTGACATCTTGTACCAAAAGCATTATTTGTATTGGAAAAGAGCTTTCGCGAAATAAACACTGATGTCCACGCCAGGGCTAACTAGGTTTCCTTTCATCCGACATTCAGGGAGTATAGGTGGCTTGTTAGCGACTGATTTGGAAATCAAAGGGTTGAGGTACACCGTAAAGAACATCAACTCTCGTCACCGCAAGGGTTTAGGACAGTGCAGGGTCTTTTTTGGCAAGGACAACAATCTTTTGTCGTAATGCAGCCACCTTCCCCACCGTTTTAAACGTTTACCCGCTGCGATCCTCTCACTGACGTTCCCTTCATGAATCTCTGTAACTGTCTATCGAGAGGCGAAGTAGATTGAAACCACTCCTGCCAGGATGTTAGGGGATCGCCGTTCCTTCACATATATTTACAGGAGTACCGGTACGGCAGTGGCTTGTGTCATTTTCATTGAAGCGACGACCAATCAGTGAACGGGCAGACGCCGTGAGCCTTTAAAAAATCACAAAGTGCAATAAAGATCTCACCAAAACAGAATGTACCTGTTGGCCTGAGATTTGCAAGACATATACAAACCACCTCACAACACTTGCAAAATCAGTTTTAGCGAGAATAAGTATATTGCAGAATGAGGAGGTGCACGGAAGGGAATTCGAACATTGTCATCTTGGTTCAGTACCTATCTACTCGAACTTTAGAACAAATCCGCCATGTTGCTGACATTATATTGGCGCCAAAAACTATTTCTTTTGACCCTGTTGACCTCGATTCTAAAAACTTTTTCAAAAGGACCCTTCAAACGTGAAATCAACTGCAAGTATTATCTTTTATATCACTGAGGTATATAGATACGATATATTGAGAAAAATATGTACAGCTATCGAAATATAAGATAACTTGGAACTATTTCGGTCAATCACTCTGCCACCTGCGCGAACTAATCACAATTGTGGCGCGTTTTCAATATGGCGACAACGTGAATGGTATTAGAGGGATGTCATCTAGTCATGCATCACCTGGCTCGTTGATATCAGGCAAATAAATCCCCACGTGAGCATGAAAGCCATGACGGTACCGCGCTTAGAGTGTTAGACCCGCGTGGGTCGGCTGGTCACGAGTTCGACCCCCGTTGAATCTGCCAATTTTTTCCCCTCTTTTTTCTTCATTATCTTGTATCGCGTGAACATGAAAGCTTTGAGGCGTCACCAGGTTTTTGATCGCTGGTTGATCTGTTCTTGGTTCACCAAGGAGATCAACACGTGGACACTGAAGCACGGAGTTCTTGTTTTGGGAAGGACCACCTGTCATTGTAATGAGGTCCTGCCCTTCCCTACATTACAGCATGACCCTAACCACGGATATCCGGCCCTGTTCATCAATCATGGTAAATGTTTGGGCCTGCACTGTGTTTCTTGCCCTTGATTCAACCAAGGAAAACATCTTTATTGATGCAGACGCTATATATCATGGGTTAGGTGTTGGCAACAACAACATCTCGCTTCACAGTTGAAGGTCGTACAGGTTACCATTTTATCATGGTCGAGAAAACATCTGGTGAAACAGTTAGCTGCCTCCCTACACCAAAGATACCAGCGGTAGCATTTTGCCTCATGTTATATTGTGTCGTGAAACGAGGTTTCAGTTGCAACATTTGTAGCCTAAAGAGGGACTCCATGCAGTCCAATTGGTGGCCTCCAGGCGACTGCGCATTGAGTGTGTGCACTGTTCAGATGTGCGCCTGCGATGACACACGTTGATTGACAGAGGTTGCCCGTTAAAGCAACTACGGATGCTCAGTCGAATCGCTAGGTGTGAACAGTGAAGGGCGAAGCTTGATCAGGCTCGTCCATCGAGAGGATCCCTGTCTGAGTTTTGACTGCATCGCCACTCCGGTGTTATGGAGAGGTTCTTGTTTGTAATATCACGCTCATATCCTGTAATGTAGAGCCCCAGGATCTGTACCGTATATATATCGGACATTTTGCCTCTCGAAATTTTATCGGACATGTGATGTAAACAAGTTGCCTTTTTTCTTTTGAAATATTGGTATACCGGGAAACTCGAGGCGAAAGTGCGATTTTTCATGGAAATAAATCGACAAATGTCACGTTGCCAAGAATTATCTAGTAGAAGAACTGCAATAAAAATGAAAAATGTGCGCTGTATTTACATTGCTTAGCTAAATCATGAAGTCTACATTTTACCCTGGCAGTGCATCGTTTATCAGAATGTTATCCAATTCCCACAAAAAGGCTAAAATAGGCTCAAATATGCATGCAACGGAGCACTAAGGCCGGGTTAACATAGAGTTATACAGAATACCAACTCGCAGGTGAACAATGATTTCACTTCACAAAGTGTTCATAAACATGTGACCATGGAACCATTGTCCGCTGGCGTGTCCTTGTACCGTGCAGCTCCATGTAACTGCTTTCAAATCCAGGTTTACATAGAGCTAGCAACACGTTGTGAGATACGCCGGCGAACAATGGCTTTACCTATGACTATGAAACCATTGTTCGCGGTGTTAGGCGTTTCCGTATACCGTGTCGTTCTTGTAGCCCTGCTACAGGCAAGGAGGGATGTGGCTCGTTCCTAAAACGTTGGTACATATACCCAGAACATCCTCATAAATCGGGCATCTTTCCACTTCTTTTTTGTAAATTTATGAAAGGCTTAGCGATGTTCGTACATGTTAAGCGGAAAGTATTGAATTACCCCTGCAAGTGCTCTCGAAGAAAACTCTACAAGCGCTCGAGCACAAGTGATGAGATTTGTCCATTAGGCAATGCATGTCTTGTCGTGTTCAATGTAACTTTAGACAATTCAGCAAACATTAAGTGGAGAGTGTCAGGAAAACTCTGTTTTTTCAGAATCCCTGAAATGTATGTATAATGAATCTAAGGCAGAAAAGAATGGATAACAAATGGCCATCCTAACAGAAGAAGATGGTGCCCATCTGCATGCACGGTGAAATAATCAGTTTTTCTTTATTCCCAAAAAGTAGCCGAGTCGAGTAGTTGAGTGGAAATCATTGTCAGTGTGTTTGCGGAACCGATTTGACGGAGTAAACTCTGACGCCTCACATAAGGCGTGATTCAACTCTGGCGTCTTCACGCTGCGGTCGTCGCCGCAGTAAACTACCCTCGGTCCCTGCGGATGATAAGCATATACAATGACTTCATGTGGACGACACAAGATGGCTGCCAAAATAGCTTCTTTCAAAACGAAGCTTTCACAACTTAGGTCCGGATGCATACATCTAAGGTAAACCTGCATTTGCGGAGATAACATTGGCATGGCTTCAAATGTTTGCCGTAACTCGAGAAAGAGCCAGCAAATCTGTCTTACATATTCCTGATAACCTAGGGTATGCGCAAGTAGCCTACTTGTGTGAGCATCCAGCTGCTTTGTTGGTTAACCATTGCCGCCCCAGATCCACGGAATGCTGGAGTAAAACATTCCCTAAGGATATGATGTTGGAATACATGTTTCTCTACAGTACATCAAAGAGAATCTTGTTTGTTTAGGCCGGTGCTGGATGGTAGATTTGATACAAAAATAAATGCCATTCAAATTGAGCGTAGTCTACGAAATTAGCTTAGCCATGTTGATGTAGACTCCAGGGGCAGTCCATTGCGTCATCCTAACTGGATCGCCTTATGCGACAGCACGAGCGGTCCAATGTGTCCGGAGTGTGTGTTGATGACGAGTCTGACTTTTGAGCTACGTATTCCTCGGGCTGGATTTTTAGAATTTCCTCTATCAACATTTGCTACCAGAAGCCTTCACGCTTGCAGATTCGGCGAAGTAATGGGCTGGCAGCTTCGGATTGGCTACACAGCAACGAAATCTCTGAAGGATGTTTGCATAGAGAACTCAGAAGTGCATCGGCACGTATTCATCTTCGCCGTAAACCATCGGCAGAAACCCGTTACACATTATCGCACCACTCTAGCTTTGAGCTAAGTATTCTACCGTGTAATGTACATGCTAGTATGCATTGTATTTTTTACTACCATGGTAAATTCCATGTAACAAAATGTACATCTAGTTTGTCCACGGTGAAGATGATATGAATACCTAGCATATCTTCAGTGCCTGGTTTCCAGGGCAAGGTCACACGTCATCTGCGTGCAAAGGAAACTCATAGCATTCACCTTTACATGTAGCTTTGTAACGTCAGTAACGGTAAGCGTACAAAAACAGGGATACGCCATCATGGTTGCCTCTAAAATGTCAAACCTTGACTCTTTACCAACACTGTTCACATCTAAGGAATCTGTGAATCCTCTTTTTTCTCCAGTCGGTCCTATTGTGTTATATCATTTAAGGGGAATACATTGCACCGAGTTTACATTCACATTGAAATAGAGCAAATGGACCAAAAAACATGATTGTATTTCATTGGCGGCCACAGACGAATACCATCGAATGGTCCTTAAGTTATGTTCATCAAGTCTAATAATACATATAGCAATTTGCTAACACTGGTCGGGTAAAGTAGATCACCTGGTTTTGTTTTCAGTTATAGCATGTTGACGCAAGCACTTGGAATGCAAGCGATTCCTTCGGTTGCTCTGCTTTAATGTGTTCATAGATGGGTTTGTATTGGTTTGTTTTGATAGAGAAGTTGCACGCAATGAACAGTATGGTAACGTTCCAACTACTACTTGGGCATACATATACACCTTTCCAGAAATGGGGCGCTGAGTGTCCGAAATAGTGATGTCAAAAGGGGAAACTAGGCCTTATGGTGGAGGGACAAAGGAAATAGTCATGGTTGACCAACACACTTGAATGCCTTTGATGACGGACAAGGGGGAAAAAGTTAGTTCAAATGCAAGCCACCAATTTCGGGAAGCATGTATAGGCGATGTCCGATTAACTCAAATTCACACATTGTCTAAGTTCGAGGTAGCCGATAGCTGGGTAGTGTCATCAGATCTCATCATGTCTTGATCGTGTCTTGTCATACTTGGCTTGTGTCGCATGACATAGACGACACAAATGTTATATCTAGCTAGCAATGCCCAAAGCCTTGTCCCAACCTTGAAAGCCAAACTGGTCAACCAGACACCAGCTGCTTCTCTAGGTTAATCGCTCATCAGACAACGCTCATTAAGTGAAATAAACGGCCGTGTACCGGAAGAATTATCTCATCAATTCTGCTTTGTAAAAGCTTTTAAGGTCCAGATTTGGTAGTCTGGCTCGTGCCTTTGGCAGAAAGAGGCGAATATTGTGGTTGATGAGATTATAGTTTCTTCATGTTTAGAGTTTATAAGGCTGGTAAGATAGGAAATTTGGTAGGGATTCTGTACTGACGCGTTATGTCTTCAAAGTGTAATGATGGTTGTGCTGGTATGGAACTAGTCTCTGAGGAATAGCTGTCTTTCGAACTTAAATGGTTAACGTATACATCAGATCAGTGAGTCATGCAAAAGCAATGACGTACTGTTCTACCTGGCATTTGGGAAAGCAGGTAGTTCCTGCGGTCTGATCAAGTGTTCACTCAAATTAAGGCAAGTTCAATAAGCAAGCTCCCTTGAAAAGTAAAGTTATGCCATAAGATCTACCAGCAGTAGATTACTACTGCTGCATGTGCTGGAGAGAAAGTTGCTTTCTTCATGGAAGATTTGGCACCGAGCTTTCGAGTTGTTGGCTGGATCCAAGCTCCCTTGAAAAGTAAAGTTATGCCATAAGATCTACCAGCAGTAGATTACTACTGCTGGATGTGCTGGAGAGAAAGTTGCTTTCTTCATGGAAGATTTGGCACCGAGCTTTCGAGTTGTTGGCTGGATCCAACCATCCCAATCAACAGTTTTATATGTATATCATAGCAACTGATCACTTGGCATCGTCCTGACAATGATACAGCTGGAAGAATATCATATGATATTACAATCCATAATGAAGCTATCCCAATTATCTCATTAAACGAATGGAATGTGATATCACAATGACATCCCAGTTAACTCATTCAGGCGATTTGTCACCATCCAGGCTGCACTACAGGTGACGTGCAAAAGGCTGATGGTTTATCATTGATGTTAGCACTTCGTTCCTTGAAGCAAGAGTTGAGGTTGGTTGTATGGACGTTAAGGTAGCGTAAAGGCTACTTGGTTTAAATCCAGTGCCCTTGTCATACTCAGGGAGACTTATCAAACATTTACCAGCAATGATAACTTACAAGACAAAAACAAACATCCGCCGTAGCCATAGACGTGACATGATGACGTTTCTTCTGCAGAAGAACGTAAGAGTTATTTGACCTTTCTCACACACATCCCTATTCAGAATGCATGTAGCAGATACGGCCCTGCGCAAGTTACTATTCTCTAAGTTTTTTTCCAGTCACAAAGAGCTGCTGATTAGCTTCCAAGGGACATATGCAATGTCTGTGAAGAGGTGATGTATAGGATAAGCCTAATCCTTCTGCTTTGTAAATCAAAGACAGCGGCTGCAGTGAGACAGTCGGTGCATGTCGTGTTCCGATGTGTCATCACTGATACCCTATAGGCCAGCAAACACATGTTCTCAGAGGAATATTTTCCACTTTTTCTTTACACGAAAGCGTCTCTGACACCTGTCTCGTTAATGAACTTGTTGTTTGGGTAGTGAAGTGAGACCAGTCGCTAGCGGGGTCGCTGGTTGTCTATCATGTTTCGAGTGCAGTTGGTCGTTTGGTGGTCGTTGTGTTTTCCAACATTTAGCCTTGGCAGATCATCGCATCGATCTTGTGAAATAGATTCTTCCTTACCCATCGTTGCAAACTATTTGCTTGTGTTCGTGAGCTTCATCCGCAGAGCAATGAAAAAAGCAGTTTCGTTCACATTTGACTTGACTGTTCAGTGGCCGAATTTACCCCGCAATGAGTTTAACAACACCTTTGACAATACTTCAAAAGCGGTACCACAGCCTACAACAACAGATCTTTATCATGGACTCATACATGATGCATCTATTTTGACCTTATATGATTAATTCATAACTTCTGTATCACATGCATAGGCTAAGTTCACATTTTGAAACAGTCACTGGTGTGATAAAACTGTACACATACGTTTAGGAAGAAATCTATTAAATGTTCAATTACGGATGTAGTCAAGATTTAATGCGATGCTTCCCGAAAGAAAACAGGTTATATGACCCTCTGCAGCTGTTTGATCTCTCATTGTGAAGGAAGCAGCAATGGAATCATGTCGTATTGTAAGGCGAACTGTTCAAGGTATAATACACATTCTGATGTAGTGAACAGTTACTTCAAAATGCGTTGTTTTGCTCGACATTGATCGAAATTTGAACGGCCCTCTTAATGTCAGACGATTGACAGACTAAAAGGCTTCCTTTGTTATATCATCAACCAACGTGAAGTGCAGTGAAATCGATCTCGTTAGAAGAGAAAACTGCAAGAGAATTTTCTTACGTGCATAAGCCATGAGTTTTATAAATCATGGAAAATTGCTAAGATTACGCCATTAGCGCCATGGGAATTGGTGTAGGAAAGCGATGGTCGTATGAAAGTGATGTCATGCCAAACTGTCATGACAAACAATACCAAGTAGGTTCCCGGGGTCTTTTTTTAGGCAGGCAAATACTTTGAAGCGCCATACAAGCGTAGTGCTCGCCTTACACTCAAATTGACTCATACAGTCAGTTGAAAGTGTCATGAGGCTGCTGGAAATAAATCAACATTGAAAATACCTGTTGATCTAAAACTACCAAATGGCCTCGGGATCACTTTAGGGTTATATCATATGTCTGTTGTTTGACCATCATAATGGAGTTTCTCTTGTCGATCTTGACAACAAGTTCAGCATCCGCTAAGAAGTCACCAACCATAAGCCCTCGAGCTCGCGTGACAATTAGCTTCTTGATAGGAGTCTCATCACATCAACGTGTCCTGGAGTGCCTGTCCGCCGTCATATCATTGATTTCCATATACAGCGTAGGCTATTTATGTCCGAGTGTTACTAAATATTGAAACTATAAGCACAGTTATATAGACAGATTTCGCAGCATTTGAATGTGATGAAACTATAGCACAGTTATATGGACAGATTTCGCAACATTTGAATGTGATGAAACTGATATAGACTATATAATTTACAAGGTTTAAAAAAATCAATTAAGGCCTGGTCTGTTTGCTACATGCATATTACTGAGAGTCGATATCAGAAACGACAAAATATTTATGGTCCCGGGTGTCTCTAGGGGTAGCTAAGCTGGCGTGGATCCATATCGCAGTCTCCTGGGGATGAGCGATAACATGGAGGCTTTTTCCAATATCAACATTCTTGCCTGCTCTGATCATTTGGTTTTCTGCTTGGACTATAGGACTTGGCCATTGCTGAGCTTGACAACACCTAGAAGATAATTACATTGGTCGACAAATTCGTTGGTAAGCTATGAAAATGTACTCGAAACCTCTAAGACATAACAACTTACTATAGTTTATGCATAAGAACTATTTATAGGTTTCTGCCGCCAAATATAACTTTGCACATTCTAATTTCGTCCGAGTTGAGTAAGTCGGCGATCCTCTGTAATCACACGAGAAAAATGCTAACCATATGTTTGTCTGGAATGCTACAGGTATATTTAGCTGTATGATGTACAATCTACCTAATGCCCAGGGCTAGCTTTATCTACTATTCTTCTGTGCCTGCATCACCAGGGCTTTTCCGACCTGAACGGCATTCACAACATCACGACCAAAGGCAAACTGGGCGTGTCCTTACAGGGGTTTTCCTGAACATGAGCAGCATTCACAACGCCATGATCAAAGGCAAACTGGGCGTATCTTTACAGGGGCTTTTCCGACCTGAACGGCATTCACAACGCCATGATCAAAGGCTAACTGGGCGTGTCTTTACAGGGGCTTTTCCGACCTGAACGGCATTCACAACGCCATGATCAAAGGCTAACTGGGCGTGCTTTTACTTGGGTTTTTCCTGAACCTGAACGGCATTCATATCACCATTATCAAAGGCTAACTGGGCGTGTCTTTACAGGGGCTTTTCCTGAACCTGAACGGCATTCATATCCCCTTGACCAAAGGCTAACTGGGCGTGCTTTTACTGAGGCTTTTGCGGCAATCAAAGGCTAATAAAATTGAAATGCGTATCTGGTTCGATCCGCAAATTTTACGCTTCATCTCTCATCCACTAGAAAGAGTTAACAAGAGCCTACCTGATCGCAGTCCCGGGATCTCCGTGATAACGACAATAAATATATAATAGATGTCACATCAGCATGTCGAGGATACAGGAAGAGTTGACTTTCAATCGATATCGCAAGTCTGCCGCGCTTGCCTTTCCTGGGGCAATATGCCACCGTACACTCAGGTGAATAGAGACATAGGCGTTATCACATCGCTTCATATCGTGCTTGACATCTGTACAGTCACAATTACTGCAGACTTTACTGGTTATAGGCCTACTAAAGTGGTAAGTGGAATTGATTTTCTTAATTTTTATGTAATCGAAGCAATAATATCAAATTCATAGGCCTGATATCAGGAGGTCATAACCCAAACGTCCATTCAACACACGAGTCCACCATCTTTCTACAAAATGGAGACTTTGTGTGATGCAACAACTTTAGGTCACCCAATGTTCAGCGTATTTCTTCGTCGTTCCATACCATTGCCAGCCAAACCACATTCCAAAGTTTATCTGAATATGCCTGAAGATTCATGGACAGGTCTTCATTTCGACATCCTTGGTTCCATCTAAAGTAACGCTTGAACCTTCATTTTGGCATACTTGATTAAGAGGTGATATTAAGCCTCACCACAGGAATGTACAGCGTATTTCTCCTCCGATCCCTCCCATGGTCGGCGAACCCAGTATCAAAAGCTTTCACCTCATAACTTACCTACCTATCGAAAGCCAATCAATAGCCAAAGAGCTCATTACCAATAGCCGGGGTATAACTTCCCCTTTGATCTGTTGATGGGTTCTAGGTTCTGTTTGATTCGACTTATCTTCTCCCTCTCATTAGCGAGAGAGGATAGCATGGTGGCTTTCTTGTAGTTAACCAGTTCTCGTGTTGATGATACCGTAATTGGCCTGTTCTATCTGAAAAGGCTGGCACGGGCGGCAACCGCTGCACCGGTACGTAAGGCGATGTATGGAGGAAACGTGCGTGAAACAGCTTGATGGTGATCGAGAGAGACAATCAGTGTTGCGAGGACGAAAATGAGTATCGTGTTATTATAATCAATAATCAATTTGACGAAGACGTGTCTCAAAAGGTATTGATTATTCTTTCCATTGATGGATGTGGGGAAGATGGCGAACAGCAACATCTGTTTCCGAGCCACAGGATGACTAGGAAACAAACGGAAAGCAACAATGTGAACTGTGCAGAATGCCTTCATCATGTTCATAGACCTAATGTACATGTACTTCAAGTATGAGTTTATCGGCAAAACGGTCTGCAGGAATCATAGAGTATTGTGCTTACATAGTTTCCACATTTTGGCCTGGGGACAGATTGCCTCTCTGTAGGGTCGACATTGTCTATATATCGAAACTGACTAACGGATATCCATATCTCTATGTCCTCATGAATTGATAATGCAATGTCATCAGCCTTAATGGTGCGCCGACATCCACTAACCTAACCTGTCAACAGTGTAATTTGATCGTGCATGTCCTCAAGCCAATTACCGGCAATTCGGAATCGCCTGTATTACGCTAATTGGTACAGAATCCCGCACGCATGCTGTTCAAATTCGAATCGATACTATAGTGCCATTTCCCTGAAACAGGTAAACGGTAATGAATGTAGCTACTTCTATCCCAGCCTCAGTCCAACTTCTCTCGATGTTAAAACTTAAACGTTAACTCCTGGAGGTCATACCATATCTGTCTGCAATTGGAATCTCTCGCAGCAGCGGTAGATCAGTCACGAAGATTGATGGAATTACCTCGTCTCGATTCCAGTGTCTTTCATTAGCTTTTGAAATTAGCGTACTCAATCAATGGGTTCCTTAATGAGGTATCCTAGGGATGTGGCTTTTTATACCTGTAACATGGTTGTAAAAAGCATCACTATTTGGGAGGTAACACTGGTTACGGACCAATCAGCATTACTCGGCTTTGAAGGCCAATTCCAGCGGTCGCCATGACTGTTGACATCAAAAACCGTAGCTCATTTGGGCAATATTAGCAGCTGACAATACCTCGCCTCCCTAACAAATGAGCGCAATCATTACAGGAACAGTTACACGATCTCACCAGGAAGTGCATTGATTCGACTCCATCGCTGAGCCTGGTAGTATTCGTGTCTTACATGAAGCACTTTGTTAATTGGTCTTGCTTTGTTGATTGACTCCGGGTTGGCACGTGGGATATCAGGTACATGCAGTAAGTGCTTCCTAATGTGTACCAACTTCATCACTACCTGACAAAACTAACCTTATTGTTGTTTACGTACGGTAGTGTGGCAAGCTAATAGTTTCCTTGGAAATGTCTCGGGGCATTGGCAAAGTCCTCAAGGCCGATGGCTCCAGTTCTTTCCCGGTACCAACACTCAATTATCGCGTGACAGGGTATTACCATCGTATGGAAGGCAGGTGATTTACTGAAAAATGGTCGAAACGAATTGTTGAGAGGGCGTATCACTGTATGCACTGCCGTGAAAGCATACTCAAAGAAAAAAGCAACAATTATTCGACATTAAGTTAATACTACCAGATAAAAGTTTTATCGTGATGGTTGTGAGATTAGTTCTGTAGTTGTTGCATTCACGTTATGTTCAAGCTTGTGAAGTACTTAAGTAAACATAAGTACTGATAAGACTGATCTTCTTCCCGAAAGGGCCTGCTCTACATTCCTGCCTTGACTTGTTGCAATATCATAGGTTGACATACTCTCACGGCGTCATCCATTATTATCTTATCCGATCAGAGAAGATCCCTGTGATATTCTATGCTTGTGACGCTGAATATTAGTCAAATGATAGGATCTAACTCAGTATAAGCCATCTCGATTGTAATCCTTTACAAGTTGTCAACAGACTCGTAAAGTGGATTTTCCTGCACCACAAAGAAGGGAACGTAAATGGAAAAGAAGCAATGGTGTTCAAAGCAGGAAAATCTATCAAATCAAAAACTGTTGGTGTTTCTATTCCACCCGAAACAGTCATCTACAGACCATTTAACAGAGTTAAAATGTCATTTGGTACTGTCTCGGAATGGTCCACTTGGGTTATCAGTCTGCTACTGGACGGCTCGGTTAACAAATCGATCCTTTCGTATTGTGTTGACTACTAAAGGGAACTAGATCTGTTGTGATGTTGTGTTCAAAACGTGAAGGTAATAGTCAGACCGCCCCAGGGCGCCCAATTTCAGTTGATTCCCTGCCATGATATGAGTATATTTCTATAACTTAGTGAGATATTGAATATATCGATAGCTATTGGTTACTCCACGCCAAGGTCCCTGTTAGGATCGACAGCGTACATTAACCAACATCGATTTCTACTCACGTGAATGAAAAGCTTACTTCGATTTGACAGATGACGGGGCCAACTTGATGAGACCTGAAAGATTCCACTGGGGGTAATGGGTGGTCTTATTGGATAAGCGGGTATGACCTTTTGTGTGACCGAACCCGCGGGATAGTGTCTTATCGGTATTCTAGGAGTTGGAGAGGAAGTTTTGCATGAAACTCTAAAAAGTGTCACCTCGCAAGGCGATGTAACTTGTTGACCAAATCATGTACAATGTACCATAAAAGAGTCATATCCAAAGACTAATCTCGGTCTCATACCTTTGTATCACAATTTACATTCACGTAACATTCAGGTAAGTTAAACCATGTCACCAGACTCAGGATCCTGCTCGCGACCAGGAATGTTACATTAACTTCACTCTGGCATAATCCTAGAGAGTACAGGCAGTTACCTTTCATTTGACGCTTTCGAAACATACCGGCTGGGCAAGGAACTGTGCTGAAATAGGATAGCCTACATTGATCGTTCATACCATTCGGAGAATCCGCTCAAGGACACGTCCATTCGCGATTATATTCCATCACGAATTATTCATGATCAATCAAGCCAAAGCCTCGACAAGGCGTGGACATTATGCTGCTGATAATTAGGGGATACTAGGATCACTTGATTTGCGTTGAACCCCAACGTGTACAAATCATCGAGATGTGTTAAACTTTTAACGAAATACATGTATAACTTAGCGTCTGAAGAATTTATCGTTTCATACGGAGGTGCCTGGCTCCAGTTCGCCTTCCTAAGTAGCGGCAAGATACGTGACTACCGTAAATTACCCGTTGTACCTTAACAACCAATTGATCACCCCAGTGGGTGCCATATAGCCTATACTCACACCGGCTGCAGAATTCCACAGTCATCACTCAGCCAGAATTTATAAAATATTGGTCGTTACCAGGCCGTATTCATCACTTTCATGGCGTATCCCCAGCGTATATTCCAACCCGGTTCAACCACCTTCAGACTATAAGAGCGGGCTTACAGGTAATTGGCCTACAGGGGACCAGAACTCGCAATATGTTGGTCTTACCGAAGATGTTGTTGACTGTTTTTTCTTATGCAAACGACGGCCAGAGTTGTTTACGTAATGAGAAATATCTCCAGGGGTTGCAATTAGGGCAAAGCAGTCAGTTCTCACTGCTGAATACTGGCTGAATGCTCATTTCAGAAAGCTATTTAATACTTACTTGACAATGCGTTTCAGTGATATTTCTCCCATCTTCATAATGTTCTTTTTTTACAGCAGTACATTCTCAATAAACTGTATAATACCTTTTCATGTATCTCCTTTTCAGTAAACGTCTCAATGAAAGACCTTTTTACTTTATTTGTCTTTCAGCAAATGTCTTATAAGACCTTTTCGCTCCAATAGCATTTTCAGCAAGCGCAGAATGAATCTTATACCATTTTTTGATGACGATTTATTTTTACCGTTGCAGGTCGAAGAAAGGAGACTGCCGTCGTGGCTGTCCGGGTCAGGCCAGCATTGGATTACTTGCCAAACCTGAACCATTCAAGCTGGCGATCTAACTGGAATTATTGAGTTGAGGAGGCGGACTGGATCGTTTCCAAGATGGCGGTCGATCCCCACCATCATCCTGTGAGAGACCCCCTCTATCACTTTGACACTCACTTCCCGGAGCGTCTCTCGCGGTTGTATGTAAATCAGGATTTCCCAGCGCCAAGCAGACGACAGAAGAAGATGGCTGCTCGGATTGGCCAACGTTACAGGACGCAACCAATCACGTTTGACGAAATAAAGGAAGTGGATGAGGATAGTGCACCGAGTCCGAAGCAGGCCGGGGACGATCTCGATGGCATCAAGAGTCAGTTTTCTGCTTTCTCCAAATCCATGGACGGTTTAGTTGCGCAGAAGTTATCGGCGGCTGCTGCCGAGGCGCCGTTAGAAAAGGAGGAAGAGGAGGATGAGTTACTGACTAAAACAAGTGAATCAGAGAACTATTCCACGCCTAAACCAACGTACCCGGCGCTGAAGCGACCTGACAGAAAACGGAACAAAAATGCTAAACAAAGGATAGCCCCTGACTGATCTCATGATGTGATGGAAAGGACGATTTTGTACAGTGCGTTTATAAACAGTGCCTTATAGCCATGCAGTTTGAGGAGGAATAGCAAGTGGTAAACACAGAGGTTTGATATGTATCTATCAGGCCGGGCCCAGTATCGTAAAACAATATAAAGATAAAAGGTTTCCAAGTGCAACAACTGAAGACGGAAGGGGGCAGTCACCACTTTCCTTGAGCGGAGTTTTGACGACAGTCTGTCGCTTTTACGCGGATCAAGATCTAGCCTCCAGCTCTATAGCATGCAGCATGATTGCAGGAGGGGGGGGGGGTCCGATGGTACTTAAGGACCATCTCCCTTTAACCAGTCAGTATCTGGTTGACAGGGCAGAGCTTTTGAGATATCCTTTCGGCCTGAAGAGATGGAACGGGAGATTTCCACCACTTTGTCTACAATTTCATTTTTCCACCCTGTTGCTCTAAATGATATCTTTTATGAAACTGGGCCCAGTTCTGACATATTTATATCTGATTCTGTATTATACTATGTGGATGTTTGATAAATGAGTGATTCGATGGTGCTGTCGCAGTCTCTATCTAAAGGGCGTTGTATATTCTGCAGACTGAGTGCACCGGGGCAAGGTTCTCTGTCACTGTTTGGGATCACTCGGTCCGTTGCTGTAGTGAGTCCATAATCCATCAAAGAGGCTTACATGTAGATCCAATTATGCGAAATGGAAGCACCCACGCTTGTAATGAACCGATGAATCGATCAAAGCTTCATCAGGGTGGTTAGATATGCTATGTTAATTCTTCATATATATGATTATTTATCAAATTTCGTATTAGAATCGTTCAGTCATGTTGTACCTGAGTTTTTCAGACTGCCAAAATTGCGCAATGGTAAATTCTTTTTTCTATCATTTCTCTTCTGTATTCATGAGAATATGCCTACGTGGTTGAACCAGGCTAACAACAGGTTGCCATATCAATACAGCGCTTAACCATAGCGACGGCAAACACACATCTATAGGGTATCTGTGAACAACACAAACCTTTGCTTTTTTCAGTCTAATCAACTGATTGTCGTAACTAAGGTAAATGGGAAGAAAATTGATAAATTCATCAGGGATGTTTATAGATAAGCGATATGAGCTCGAGAGACAATTCATCAAATTCAATAACATTTGTAAAAAATGACTCGTACCCGCACCGCTTGGGGACATTTCCATCGCTTTGTATTCTGAAGGCTGTTTCGTCGTCGACGGAAAATTCGTTGAACTACAGAAATGAGTGGTAAAATAACCGAAAGTACTTCTGATATTTTCGATAAACTCTTTTGGTGAGGTTGATGAATGTTTGTGTGCTTGGCTGTTGCATGAGCTGTCGAAAAGCTCATCCGATCAGCCCTGATCATGCCGGTTTCTGTTGCGTTAAGAGTCGTGGACCAGGAGTGTCGGGCTGTTTGGACAGTACTGTTGGTCAATCACTGGGATGCTGGTTGTGCAAGCCTTGTACCAGTTATGCTCTCATGGGTGGAGAGAAGCTTTTTCTTGCTTCAGGGCACGGAGATGAAGTAGCGGTGATCACTCCGCGAGTCGAACCCGCAACCTTCTGAGCCCAGCACTCTAACAAAGCCACCAATCTCCACTCAAAGCTGTTTGGAAACTTGGATGATGCAGGTACAGCAATGGCCGACTTGGTTGCGCTTCAATTGGCCACGGGGTCTTTTGTTTATAGCAATCTTATACATAAAACTGTGTACATAGCATTTGAAACATGATTTATGGTTGCGATTAGTATGTTTGTTTTGTCTGAGTTTGTTAATAATTTTGTAATGGATTTGGTGAATGTCATCAGCATGGGTTGCTGACTGTGGCGAATCCGTAAGGATCTCTCATACTTTGTTCAGAGTCTTGAAGGGGCCTATTTCTTCAAAAGATCTCGATCGGGGAAGGGAGCACTGGTTTTTTTAGATGTTAACTTGGACAGACTACATGTAGGCCTAAGCTTTCGTTACCAGATAACAACGAATAATAAATAAAGTATTTTATCGTTTATGTTAAATAGTACGCTTTCTGTGAACTTCTATATATACACAAAGCAGGTCTTTATGTTTGTACCGCTGAAATTAAAGTGCTTATACGGCGTCCTCGGTGGTTTAAGCAACCGTATATAGGCATCTTGACCACCAAGGTTTTTGCATCTTATCAAGATATACCCCGGCTATGTTTAGAGTATAGACCATGAGGTTCAGGATATAACGCCGAATGCGCACTAGAGGCAGAATCTTTTTTAGACTACGAAGATGATTGATTAAAAGAAACTGGAAAGAAACCTATAGCAATGCCTACAAAATGTGAATATTCTTTCTTATCGCCGAGCTTCGCGTATATCTTCAATGGTTTAGTTAAGTTAACAATCTTTCTCATGTAAATACGTGACAATTGAAGGGCTTTGGTCTTGTAGAAATTATGTACATTCACTCTCTGTTCGCAATGTAGATTATGAATAAACAACGTGTGTACAAGGAATAATTTTGAAAATAAAAAATGTTTGTCTACATTCGTGTTATTTGTTACTCTATGGAAGATTGTCACAATTTTGAACTTCTAAGTCCAAATATTTTTTTCACCTTTTTTACTGCTCAAAATGAAGAAACATCATCAGCCCCAAAAAAATTTTGACTTTGAAAATTTTTCAGAATTTTGAACTTATGAACAAATTCAACTCTGGAGGATGAAAAATTTTCTAAGTCCAAATATTGTTTTCATTTTTTTGGGTTTTTTTATTCACCACCAATAACCCTTACCCTAACCCAAGTCGTAGTACTAAAACTCGGATCTAATCGGTATTCCTTATCAAAAAGGTAGTTAGATGAGTCAGCAGTCTCGTTGGCGATGCTTTGACTGCTTGCAGTTGGCAAGCTTCCTACTGGAGCAACAACATCTACAACCCTGGACAAGATTCGAGGTCTAGGTTTCATCTCAAACTTGATTTAGTTCAAATACCTGTTCTTGTTCTATAGAGGAAGTTTTATAGAACGTGTGTCCAAAAGTACACCATGATCATCATCAGACGCCTGGGAGACCCGCCCTGCTTATACACGCTGATGAGAAGGAAAGAAGCCTTTTACCGATCTTACGAGAATAAAGGCCGACTGAGGACGAATATTTGGGCGCATTCGTCGATGATATCACTTGTAGAGTCGCGGACACTGGCTGATGGTGTCACAAAGTGAGGAGGACACACACTGGCTAGTCGTGACTTTGTTTGATGCTCTTACTGCCCATGTCAGATTGTGACTGTCATTGTCCGTTGTCCTGTCGGTTTGAGACTTTGTCTCGGATATACTGTCAAATTGTTACAGTGACATTACAGACACTTTTGTTGCTTTTCTTTTTGTCTCTGGGATAACTTGCGTCAGATCTGATAACTGACTGGTTGTTTCATGGCCATCGTTATATAAACCACGAAAAACCAGCAATCACATTTACGTTGCTTCGCCGAACTTACAACTGCACCAAGTGACATGCACCAATGGCATCCAAAAAACACTAAACTGAAGAATGTTGCGCATCTCAGAAGGACTCCGACACCTAAGATATCGAACCATCTCATGAGTGAGCAGAGTGATGGAATGCCTTTCAGTTCCTTTATCTCGGCGTTTCAGTCGATAGTTTCCGCAAACCGGCAGTTTTGATCGCGCTTATTGTAATTATCATCTCCGCCTTCACACCTGCCAGTAGATGTCCATCCTCGAATACCAGGGTCAGTTGTATGTCCTCACCTTGTGCACACATTCCATTAGCTCGGTAAGTACTGGGTGAAAGGCCCTGAAGCTCGGAAGATGTTCAGAATGCCAACACACACAGGCTCAAACGATCAGACAGTTCCCACCGTTAAAAGGGGACTACAGGCGGAGCTAGGGTGTGCAAGTAGGTTTTTGTCTCTGGGTTTCGCCTCGGGGTGACCTGAACAGCACAGTTGGGGGGGGGGGGGGGGGGGGGGGGCGGGGTATGGTGTCCTTCCTTTTCTCCGGAGAAACTTTAAAATGGGAATAGAGGTAAGAGTCTAATTGGTGATCCTCACAGGTGTCTCGTAACTAGGTCTGTTCGAGCCTTCGTTCAAGCCTGCACTGTTGATGTACTGCGAGACAGTAGAGACACCTATCGGCCTCTATCTGAACACTACTTTAGCTCCTTCCTGTATTATCCCTTTAAGACGTGCATGACCTCAATGTCTGATCAGATCTTTTGAAGACTGCAGGTTTTGGCCGACAGTGGCAATATGTCTCATTCTTATGCAGTCAAATCCAGGTCCAGGGCGGCAGTGAGATGGCTATTAAAGTATTACTGTCTGAAGCAGACCCCAAGTTGTATTACTCATTTTGAGCACAGAGAAAACCCATCAAAAGGAAAGGGGGTTAAGCAAACCACTTGCCTGGGAAGATCCAAGCTCACCTAATGAACAACCATTCAAACCAGCTCCATCTCAAGATACATCGAGTTTTCCAAGAATCTCTGGCCAGGTCCTAGATGCCTACAGCATCCTAGGTATCGAAACTCTATTCTGAGAACCACTCAAGTGAATCATAACCATACAGCCCACTGATCAGCTTATCATCAATTCATTGCCAATAACTCGATGTTCATTTTTCTGAGTTTTTCTGAGTTCTCAAGTATTTATGTGAATCATCTCGTATACAGGGTGCCCCAAAACACGAAGACTGTGCTTCTCTACAAACCCCAGATCCAGAGCAACAGTACCAGTTAATGGAGAACCACAGGGATCATACATGTAGGATTCGCAAATACTGGTGTTTATGGGTTTAGTTTATTTGATTAGGTTGAGTGCACGTCAAAATGAAGGAAGGGCAATGCAAATGTAATTAACGAGATGAATAAAGAAAACAAAACAAAATTGAATAAAACAAAACGTTGTTTATTTTATGACTGGACCAATCGAGGTACATCAATGCATAGCAAATCTGCCTGCAGAGCAGAATATTGTGGATATATCGTTATTTTTGAATGATGCTTCATTTCATTTAAGACTGATATAAAGTACCAGTGTTTCCACATACATTGTACATTGATTTTTTTCAGATTTCAGCCTGTTGTTACCATGGAAATCCTTTAATTGCTTCTGCTTGTAGGGCTGACAGTTCAACCCACAGACTGCATTCTCAACAAACTAATAAACACCTTCACACCAGCCACCAAGCAATCTCTAAACCAATTGTCTGGCACTAATTTCATTTGTGAGAAAATAATTTAAGCACTTCTGATTCCATCAATATGTTGAATATCAATAGTTGTCATTACTGTCATCTTTGCACAACAAATTGGAAACTTGATCATTTGATAACATTTCATGAGTTTGTGCCACCAGCTTCTCAAGGGACCACAGCTCATCCACAGTAACTCAAGTCCTTGTCCAACCTTCACCACCATCACCTAGTCCCCCCAGGTTCCACGTTTGCCAGCTTTTCCCATTATCTTCTGCTTGTACTTGTTTACCAAGCTGTCAAAGTCATCAGACTGTTCTCGTTTCTGCGGTTTCCTTGTCTGAAAAATACAAGTAGAAAGAAAACTATGTTAGAATGATTCTCGACCCAATCTCTCTCGTCTGATAGGGTGCTCATGGGTGGCCAGTATTGGTTTGGCAGAAACATGCAAGCAGCTTATCTCGAACACAGAAAGAAATGGACAACATTGATCAATCTTCTTTTTATCTTTCACACTTTTTGCCCAAAACCCTCAGCTGGCACCTGACCACAGTTTTTAGTTGACCAGGCTGGCCCACTGATGCACCGATCATTTCACTGTTCTGACAGAAGAAGGATGTTTGGAAATACCAATATATAACCATGGTGATCATCGTCTCCACATGTGAGTAGATAGATGCAAAATACCACTTCAAAGGAGACATTTGTCAGGAAGAAAGCATTCTCATTAGCCATGAGAGAACAATCAATTGCCTCAGTGGGATTGTAAGACATCGTCACTTAATATCTGCCACTGGCTCCAAGTGCAGGCAACTAATTCAGTGAAGACAGGTTTTCAAACATCAAAGCTTTCGTTGATGAACAGAGGATGGCTGCAAGATATAGTCGTCTAAGAGATACTGCACGAACTGAGTTGGTCTTATTATTATAGAATAACTTGGTTGACCAAGAATACTCAAATTTTTGTACATTTCTAAAATTGGGAAGATGGCCAAGGATGAGATAAGATGATAAAAGTACAGACTGTAGTTAACCATACTCAAAGTTTTTAATTACAGTTGTACTTGCAGTCTTTGTGAGTTCAATTGTACTTTAAAACCTACGGCAGTAGAGAAGAACTCAGCCAGAAGGCGCAATGCTTTTCTTTGGCCTATTTCACCTTTTCCGTGCTGTTTACTTGCATACTATCATGGCACAGGCCCTGTTTCTTCAGGTGTGTTATCAACACTTCCCAACACAGCGTGTAGCAGCCAATGTTCTGTTTACATCCAGCTAATGCACTAACCATGCTGATTTTATGTTGATGTGGTACAATATCATAGGGTCTGGTCAGTCCTAGTTCTGGCCACACCCAGTCAACTGGGGGCTGCCCTTGCAACTGAATAGCCGAATTGTTATCAATCTTACACATGGGAGTTATTTTCACCATGTCCAGTGACCATGTTCACCACATTTGACCCCATGACCTAGGTAAAACCGAGACCAACCATATCTGATTGCAATAAATATTTAAATAGACAACATTGGTTTTAAATGAGGGACACATGAGATGTATAAGCTCGGGTACAAATACTTGAGCGTATTTACATTCGATAGGTGGCCAGATTGATGGACGATTCGTGAGTTAAGGAGAAGGTGACCATGATCAAATCATCATCTGATCAGGTGAGCCGCATTGAATAACCAAGAGCACACTGATGAGAAATTACTTAGGAGGAAAATAACTACATCCCCTGATTCATCTGAAACAGAAGACCATTTGTGTATTATTTCTGATCCTGTATTCATCTAAAACGAAAGATCGTTGGGTATTCTTAAAACTTCGGCAAAGCTGATCAGATATTTGTTGTGCAACATTGGTTTGTGACCTTGAAATAAACCTATTTTAACTGAAAGGCAGATTTGAAAAAGCAATCATTACACAGGAGAAATCAGCTCGTTAGAAAGTAACCAATTATTCTCAGAAACAAGATGATGATGGCTTCTACCTAGAATATACAGTGTATGGCCAGCCCAGCTATAGCTAGATGGAGAGTAGGAATAGACCCTGTAACAGGCGGCTGTGCCAGCCAGCAGCAAACATTCAGCACATCCACTAACACACAGCCTGGTGCATGGATTGAACAGGTAGGTTAACGGGGCAAAAAGTCTGAAGGTCAACACTAAAAACCTGAAAAGTCGAAATGTCTGAAACTGGTCCTGACCCTGGGGTTTGTGAACAATTTGTACTGCAAACATCAGTGTTCAGCCAGTACTGATCTGGATTTAAAGGCAAGGTCAGTTGGTGAACTGTGTTTACATGTGGCCAACTGAATGTGCAGTTGTTGCAGAGACAAACATGCTGAAACATGACGTGTGTGCACGAATGCATAGGCATGCATGGAAGATGCACTCGAGCCCAACATGCAAATGTTAGTTCACATTGCGAAATCTCACAACAAGGTATTTTTGGCGTGTTCAAGTTGAGCCCCGAGCAAAGAACATAGGGGCTATTCCAGGTAAAGCAAGTGAATGCTCTACTTCTCTATCAACTATTGGTATTTGATAGTGTGTAAGCTGAGCCAGCTTGCAATCAGCAATGTTAAATCCAAGGCCCATTCCATGCCAAGTTGACTCAGTCCCATGTACATCATGCGATGCATCCAACATAAAATGTAGAGGACTTTACAGTTAGCCACAAGTGGAGTAAATGCTACCTGTAGCTCCTACTAAATAAGGAAAGGGGAGAAGGCCTGGTAGCTTCTGCCACCTGTTTCAGAGATATTGTACCAAAATTCACCACTCAGACGAAAGCTTTTACAAAGTGCCTGGTCTTTCAGTCGAGCTTGGTAAGAAAGTCAGATGTTCTTTGAACAGTAGCTCCATCTATGGTGAGGCAACAGGGATAAACCAGTTATGTCTAGTGACATGAGTCTGAGCAACATACTAGTAGACTGAGAGGTAATTTGATTCTGCCCCTCCCAGGTTAATACTCCAAATCCAACATCAAACAAAAGAGCCTATTACAAAACTCTCTTACCCTAGTTCTCTTCTTCTTGGCAGGCGTAGGGCCCCCGGATTGAGCCAGTTCAATTTCAGGCCCCTTCCTTTTCTGCGCCTTCTCCCGACTGAGTTTCCCCTTTGGTTTGTTTCCTGGTTTGATATTGCCTCTCGGTTTATGCCGTATCTTGGGCCCCCAATGTGATGGTAGGCCTTTCACACCCTTCTTGGCCTCAACCCCTGACATGGCTTGTGTTTGGATTTCTTTAGAGCCTTGTGGTGGCGTTGCTTGCTTCTCGTATCTTGATTTGTTTGCCTCCCCTCCTTTCAAGATGGCCTCTTTCATCTGCAATATGGAAGAAGAGCATTTATTCACAAGTAACACTTTAAGATTTCAAACTAATGCAGCAAATGAAAATCAACAGTTCTGGCATACATGTAGGCTACCGTGTTACTTGGAATACTGGCAGTTGCCAGGAACAGTCTTATTTCAAATTTCCTGAAAATCTTCACTGGTGCATCAAAACAACTGGCAGACAAAGTTCAAAGTCAAAATCAAATGCAGTGACTGGTGCTTCAGTACTTTACAAACTGAGCTGCTGGAAACTGCCAAACTTGCATGTCTTCTGGAGTTTACAGTAAGTCACTCATCTCCTTTACTACACCTTTTCTACTCACCTTGCCCCGCTCTATTCTCTTTTGTTTCATCTCCAAGGCTCGTTTGTTTTCTAGCGAGAATTCAACAATCAATCGCTGGAAAGAAAACCGTCACACAAATCAGTGATGCTATCCACCAAGCAACAAGACAATCAAAGCAAATGACATTGTTACACATGTTCATTTTCTTAATTTGCTCCAACTAGTACCAATCAAAATCTGGCCTGTCAAGATATGTCAAAACCATGACATAAAAATCAGGCCGGGAATCCATTTGATCCATCAAGTTAACTCAGTTAAAGTTCTCTCAATCAAAAAGTATGTTGAAATAAGTAAACAAGCACCATAATGTAATATAATCTGTCCGACGTTTCGGTATATTGAACCTTCTACTTGGAATGAACAGCAGGTACCTGCGAATTGCTTTAAGTACGATCATAACAATAGCGCTCAGTTCGCGGTCGCGCCGCGTGGCTTTGTTTACAAAACATTACTACTGATTGGCTGGAGAAAAGGTCGTGACTCTCAATCAAAAAGATCAAACTGTTCAAGTCTAGTTCACCTTATTTTCTCCAAACATCTCAGGATTATTGTTGGTGTTCCTCAGCGCCTTCAGAGCATGTTCATGTTGAGTAAACTCCACAAATGCATAACCTCGAGACTTCGACTTCCCTTTGGCATTAACGTTTCCCATGTCTCTCATGATACGACACTGAAATGGAATGGGACAAAATGAAGTTTTGAAGCTAATACTGGATTAAAGAATGTTTACTTCCAGCTTCTTTATCATATTTCTGCTTTCTATATGAATATTGAGCAAAAGTTTCACCAAAAAATGCCCCAATGTTTTACGCTGATAACTTTTCCTCCCAGGTTGGCAAAAACCTAATCCTACCTCTGTTATTTTAGCATTTCTATTGTCGACAGATTTCATGTAGACTTTCCGTAATGCCTGGTCATCGACAGTTGGAGGGATGTTACGAACACAGAGACGAGTCTTCGAAACAAAGACATTCCCATCTTTCAACTTCTGGCGTTTTACATTTTCAACCTGAAATTATACCACAGAAGGAAGAGGTTGTGGAATTTCTATCATCTTAATTCATGAAAACAACATCATTGTGAGTTTTTATAGACAGACTTGTGCTATGAATAGCCTTTTCAATTACTTGTAATATCGAAGCACCTCTGTCACACTGTGCCACTGATCGGAGATAGTGTGAAACCGCCCAGAATTCTAACTGTGAAATTAGTCAGTCCAGATCGCGGCTACATGTATGAGTGATGACTGGCAAGGCAATGATGACTGTACAAGTAAATGTGGTCATTCGAACCAACATTGCTTGTGCTCTCTCATATCATACCTTCATTCTTTTTGCTAAGTCAGCTTTTGAAAGACCTTCAGCAGCAGCAGTACCCGGCCTAATCACTGAAAATAAAGATATATGATGAACATTTTGTAACCTAACCATGACAACTGTAAGCAAAGGGGTAAGCAAAGGGCCTCTGGTAAATGAAGGTTCAAACCATGAACTTCAAGAATTATGAAGTGCGCAGAGCAAACTTTCACTCAATCTTATCAGAACCAAACTTTTAATTGCATCCAACTTACTTCCTTCTCTGACGAGGTAAAGATTGCGCCGGTCCTCCTTCTCTTTCTTCCTTGGCTGGCGTAACTCCTCGGCCTTCTCTCGTGACAATGCGGGGATAACGAAGAGTTTCCGCTTGTCCAACACCAGCCCACTATCACCTCTCAATGCCACCTCATTGGCCTTCTCTAAACAGTTTGCCGCACTTTCCTCGGCAGTGAATTTAACAAATGCAGTACCTGTTGAATCAAAGTAACTGTGTTATTTGAAGAAGAACAGAAAGGATCAAAAAGCATTGTACCCTGCACTCATACAGGGGATGGCCTCCCACCGTTATTATAGAATAATATTTGAAATTGACCATGACTTTTGTGAAATTAACAGCATTCACAGACTCCCCCCCCCCCCCACACACACACTTTCCTGGACCCTGGATCCATGCCCAATCCATTGCTACTGTACCAGGCTTCTCAATCTGGCTTTCAAACTAATCAGTACCTTTTGAATGTTCTGTGTTCGGATCTGTAACAATACGACAATACTCGATCTCGCCAAACTGTCCTAGGTATTCCTGCAGTTCTTCTTCTTCAGTATCAAAGGAAATATTCCGAATGAACACTGTCTTCTTCTCATCCAATACATTCTTGCCGGCAAGTTTAGGGCCATCCAACTTTTTCTTTTTCGTCTTGGGCATTTCATCCTCTGTAATGGATGAGAATTCCCAATACACTACATGTAAGAGTGGCAAGTTGATGGAAACATCGTCAATAACTGATACAGTTCAAAGGAGTCCTCTTTATTGGCTACCAAGTTACAACTAGCTTGGGTTAACAACCAATTACACAGCTACATGTACCTTGTGTGAGAGGCTCTTAAGGTCCCCTAGAGAAAGGTCTCTGGAACTTCACTCATACCATGATACAATGATGCCACCACAAACGA
Organism: Lineus longissimus; assembly: GCF_910592395.1. NCBI lineage: Eukaryota > Metazoa > Nemertea > Pilidiophora > Heteronemertea > Lineidae > Lineus > Lineus longissimus. The sequence goes on along the minus strand of NC_088312.1, from coordinate 1,121,523 downwards.
AGAAGCCCAAATGGAAAAGAAAACCATCAACACAAACAACAATTCACAAATTTTCATCATTCATAAAAACATAGATACTTACCATCAGACGAAAGGTCATCCTCATCGTCATCTTCATCATCATCATCGTCATCATCATGATCGTCGTCACTATCGCTTTCACTATCGTCATTGGCATCACTCGCTGTACCCTCATCATCATCATCATCATCACTGACGTCATCATCATCATCATCATCATCACTAATGTCATCTTCACTTTCATCACTTGATTCAGACTCAGTCTGTATCTTTGTATCTGCCAGCCTCGCTTTGTGCCGTTTCTTATGGACAGGTACCTCTTCAGAAGATTCTGACTCATCACTGTCGCTCACCGATTCCTGGGTCTTTGACGTGACATCTCTTGGAGGGGCGTCTTGTACTTTGGCTGTATTCGCACCTAGAAGGTAAAGAGAATGTATTGGCTAGTGTCAGAAAAGGCTAAGTACAACCCTGAATAGTCCCAACTACATATAGGAACCAGAGAATTCACATGTTAAGGCAGATCCTGAAGATTTTATCATTTTCATTTCATGTTTCAAACATTGGCATTGGTGCCGATGCCAGGGAGATTGACTCAAAGCAACACTTACCCGACAGTGTTGTATATTTCTCCCTATCCAGGGCCCAATCAACCGCAACAGGACGGCCCAGGATTTCCTTGGCGTTCATCTCCTTCGTGGCAGTAGCAGCATCACTCATTCGCATAAACTGGACAAACCCACAACCTATTTTTCGGCCATCTGAAATAATAGTTTAAGTCAGGTCAGATGCATGATGAATATCCAATGAAGAGTCAGCTACAAATGCAGTACATGCAAGTTTGGTCATTTTAGTCAGGGACCTCAGTTTTGGTATCTCTTGACAATTCATCTCTCCTTGATATTAAGAAGAGGGCTACAAAATAATGCCAGCAGTTTAAAGCACGCTTGGCATTAAGGAAGATTCTCTAAACATGAAAAAGAAACACAACTCACCAGCTCTCAATGGTATGATGGCTTCAGCAATCTCTCCAAACTTTGAAAACACCTGTCTTAGATTTTCTTCATTGCACTGAAAAATTTAATGACTTGATTTTGGTTCAGGGAATGAGATTGAGAAAGGAAGGAGTTACACTACAGGGCAAAGCCATTAGTGACAGTAATGATAGTTGGGTATTCTCTGGTAGGAGAGGTTTCTCTCTGGTTGTAAAAAGTTCACAACCTATTCTTCAGTTAATCCTTTGACACTGACTCACCTGAAAGGACAGGTTCCGAACAATTAACTTGGCTTTCTTCAAATTTACAACTGGAGCTTGTGTTTTGATATCTATCTTCAATTTACGACCTAGAAAGAGGGAGGAGTTAGTGAGACCAAAAACGGTGAGAGGTTAATTGTGATTTACAGTCCTAAATCTACCATCACAGTTATATTAGACTTGAAATAACTTAGTCTGAAGGCTAAATCAGCTCCCCATATGAGAGCGAGTTCATGATGGTTGCACTGACATCCCTCAAATGCTTGTTTCACAGGAAGGACAGACAAAACAATTTGGGGTTTCTTACAAGTTGATACTCACCTTTTAGTGTCCTTTTTTTAATTAACATGAGTGCATTCATTGCTGTAGCTTTGTTTGTAAACATCACACTGGCTCTACCCTCTTGACCTTTGATTGGAAACTTCAAGTTCAGCATATGTTTGTTTGTTCCTCTGAAAGAATGATATGTCAGTTAGGGTGCCAGCCTTACATTTTCTGTCAATCCATCAAAGCAAAACGCATTCCATGGTAACACAGATGAGAACAGGAATCTATGTGAGAATTCTCTTGGAGTAAAACAACAGAGATACTGGTCATTTTCGCAGACAACAATAACTTACTTCAAATAGACATCCAAGTCAGCTCTCCTGACACCTTTTGGCAGATCAGACATATCTAAAATGCCAACTTTCCGCCTGTTGCCCTGTGACGCTGCCTGCACATCCTCGGGCAAAGCACATTTCTCCGCTGTCCCCTCAGGGCTCTTCTCTTCCAATGATTTCACTGCATCCTTCAACACTATCTCTTCATCATCACTTGAATCAAGGGCCGATTTCACCGGTTTTTTCTCTTTCTTGATTTGCTGTTTCCGTTTAGACTTCTTGTCTGCAAAGTCAATCTGAACTTTTCGACCTCCGACGATTTTGACATTGGTCTTTGCTTTGTTGGCGTCATCCCTAAGAACGAGAAGAAAAGAATGAATTCATTTGGGATAGCAAGACAAATTTAGGAGAAGCAAAAGGGCCCCAGATGGGTTTAGGATAAATTTGATTCAGTGAAGAACAATGAAGACACGTGGACCAGTTTCTGTTTGAAATAATGAAATCTACTCACTGTAAAGAGAAGGTGACGTAACCATATCCCTTACAGATGTCTTTACCTGAAAGAAATAATTCACATAATCATGATAATGATACATCTTTTCTCGACCTCCGTCATTGTGATTGTCATCAGCATCGCCATCGGTCATGTTTTGGTGAGAGCCCAGGCCCAAGGGCAAGGCCGGACAGGCAGCCATCATCATCATTCGATCCGCTCAAACCGTACACTAGCCATGTAATGATGTATATGAATGATGTGAATACTAGATGATCTGTATAGATGCATGGCTGTATATGCACATGTATGTATGAATGAATGATGTACCGTACACTGGACCGACTGGTACTTGATAAGTTGGTAGCCTCAAGCACCCTAGGCTTCTTAAGTTAAAGGCTATAGCCTCAGCCTCAGATTTTTTACTAAATACTTTCTAAAACGAAACTTCCCACACTTACCCTTCTCTTTCACCACGAAACATTTTTTCAATGGTCCAATGTTCCCAAATATGTCCTCTAACTTTTCATTTGAGGTTGTTAGAGGCAGATTTCTGATGAATAATGTTCTGCCAACAGGTGAAACAAGTTTTTCGTCCGCCATGCTTTCTGTGGCCTTGACCTCAAAATTGAGGGGTCATCTCAATAAAGTTCCAAATGCGAAATCACATTGCCACTGTAAATAAGTTATCTGAACTTGGGCAGTAAAATTGTTAACTCACACAACAAGTGTGAGTCTAAGGATTACGCGTAATCATTTCTAATCCATATGTCTATGAATCTGAAATATTTTGCGGTTGCATGCTCCATAGGAATTCTAATCCCGGTATTTTCGTGATTTCGTGCTCTGCTACCGTCCCTCCCACCCTCCTTAAGATGAACCGAAGTACCGGCAGCGTATGGAGCAAGGTGCGGCGGCGACGGAGAGGGAAATTCATTTCCACACTTGCCGGGCAGCGAATTTACAATTCCCAAACAGGATAGGCATAAGATATATTTCGAGCTTTCTGATTGGTCACAGTACACCCAATTAACATACGCACATGGCCCAATAGTGTGCTCATTGTTGTGATGTTGTCCAGTAGTACAGAAGTTTGGGGTTCGAATCCCATGTGGGAAAATAAATTTCAACACATTAAAAAAAATTTTTCTTACATTTCATATTTCTTCTCAGGCATCATGCATCATGCATCATGCTGGATCATTTTTAACCTCCCCCCCCTCTATAAGTCCTTCTGAGACGCTTTAAAGGACCACAATATACATCTTGTAGCATCAACATTTCTATGACCCATCTCGCATCACAAATCAGCTGAGGCGGTTTCGTTAGCGATAAATCAATCATATTTATTATGTATCCAGATTTCGAAGATTTTTTCTTTGTGAGATTCAAGACCCAGACACAAAATGACTCCCCCTTACATGTTTCCAAACCCTCAATGCACTGGCTAAACATGTCAGAAGGACGGAGGGTTTTGGGGACCCCCCCCCCCCCCCCCCCCAATGCACTGGCTAAAACGTATCGGAAGGACGAGGGTGGGGGGGGGGTGCTCTCCATGTCAAACAGCTGTGTGAGTTCACTAGAGCTTGCACTTTATATATTACATAGTATAAAACGGCTTCGGCGGTTAGACGGTTAGACGGTTGCACTGTGGATTGGCCCGATGGTCACGAGTTCGAACCCCGGCGAATCTATTTTTTCGAGTTTTTTTGAAAAATGTTCTTGTTATTATTCATTCATGTACGTTAATCAGGCGCGGATCCAAGCGGGTGCACCAGATGCACGGCTCCTAATTGATGTAAATGTTTTTAATTTACCACTCATGAAATTTTGGAACACACCTGTCCAGGAATTTTGGTAGTGAGAAATGTAGAGCACGCTCCCTCTTCTTCCAGTTCCTAGATTCGCCGGCCCTCTTATAGTACCATCATCTTATACCATTATGAATATTATCACGAAGAAAACCCCTTCACCGGATCTTTTCAAGCTGAAGTACACACTGATTTAGGTGTTCGAGCACTGCAGATTAGGTTTGACAAGTCGGCGCTAAATTCATTATCAGTGATGAGCATTTAGTTTGTAACTACAGTGATGAGCAGGCGCGCGGATAGATTTAAATTACATATCATCTTTCTGGTCACCTAAGTCCCACACCAAAACTGTCCCTTTAAATCACGTGCACGGAGCTGTATGAATACGATTGCCGTGTGCTTGCGCACTTCCGACACCAAAAGAATCGACTCGAATCTTAATTCAAATTCGCCATTGCTGACATCATTGGCGCCAAAGACTATTTCTTTTGACCCTGTTGACCTCGCTTCTAAAACATTTTTGAGAAAGCCATTCACACATTAAAATCAACTACGAACATTATCTATTATATCACCGAGCTATATAAATACGACATATCAAGAAAAATCGGTCGCACTATCGAATTATACGTTTAGCTTGGAACTATTTGCACCCAATTACCCTTCCGCCAGCGAGACCTCGTCACAATCATGGCGCTTCTTCAAAATGGCGACGGCTTAAACAACGAAAATCCCGTTCTACTATGAAAGCCTTGATGGCCTCGGTGGTTAGGCGGTTGCACTGTGGATTGGATGGTCACGAGTTCGAACCCCGGCGAATCTTTTTTTTCGAGTTTTTTTGAAAAATGTTCTTGTTATTATTCATTCATGTACGTTTATCAAGCGCGGATCCAAGCGGGTGCACCAGATGCACGGCTCCTAATTGATGTAAATGTTTTTAATTTACCACTCATGAAATTTTGGAACACACCTGTCCAGGAATTATGGTGAGAAATGCAGAGCACGCTCCCTCTTCTTCCAGTTCCTAGATTCGCCGGCCCTCTTATACCATCATCTTATACCATTATGAATATTATCACGAAGAAAACCCCTTCACCCGAACTTTTCAAGCTGAAGTACGCACTGATTTAGGTGTTCGAGCACTCCATGCAGATTAGGTTTGACAAGTCGGCGCTAAATTCATTATCAGTGATGAGCATTTAGTTTGTAACTACAGTGATGAGCAGGCGCGCGGATAGATTTAAATTACATATCATCTTTCTGGTCACCTAAATCCCACACCCAAACTGTCCCTTCAAATCACGTGCACGGAGCTGTATGAATACGATTGCCGTGTGCTTGCGCACGTCCGACACCAAAAGAAACGACTCGAATCTTAATTCAAATTCGCCATTGCTGACATCATTGGCGCCAAAGACTATTTTTTTTGACCCTGTTGACCTCGCTTCTAAAACATTTTTGAGAAAGCCATTCAAACATTAAAATCAACTACGAACATTATCTATTATATCACCGAGCTATATAAATACGACACATCAAGAAAAATCGGTCGCACTATCGAATTATACGGTTAGCTTGGAACTATTTGCACCCAATTACCCTTCCGCCAGCGAGACCTCGTCACAATCATGGCGCTTCTTCAATATGGCGACGACTTGGACAACGAAAATCCAGGTCTACTATTAAAGCCTTGATGGCCTCGGTGGTTAGACGGTTGCACTGTGGATTGGATGGTCACGAGTTCGAACCCCGGCGAATCTATTTTTTCGAGTTTTTTTGAAAAATGTTCTTGTTATTATTCATCCATGTACGTTTATCAGGCGCGGATCCAAGCGGGTGCACCAGATGCACGGCTCCTAATTGATGTAAATGTTTTTAATTTACCACTCATGAAATTTTGGAACACACCTGTCCAGGAATTTTGGTGAGAAATGCAGAGCACGCTCCCTCTTCTTCCAGTTCCTAGATTCGCCGGCCCTCTTATAGTACCATCATCTTATACCATTATGAAAATTATCACGAAGAAAACCCCTCCACCCGAACTTTTCAAGCTGAAGTACACACTGATTTAGGTGTTCGAGCACTGCAGATTAGGTTTGACAAGTCGGCGCTAAATTCATTATCAGTGATGAGCATTTAGTTTGTAACTACAGTGATGAGCACGCGCGGATAGATTTAAATTACATATCATCTTCCTGGTCACCTAAGTCCCACACCCAAACTGTCCCTTCAAATCACATGCACGGAGCTGTATGAATACGATTGCCGTGTGCTTGCGCACTTCCGACACCAAAAGACGCAACTCGAATCTTAATTCAAATTCGCCATTGCTGACATCATTGGCGCCAAAGACTATTTCTTTTGACCCTGTTGACCTCGCTTCTAAAACATTTTTGAGAAAGCCATTCAAACATTAAAATCAACTACGAACATTATCTATTATATCACCGAGCTATATAAATACGACACATCAAGAAAAATCGGTCGCACTATCGAATTATACGGTTAGCTTGGAACTATTTACACCCAATTACCCTTCCGCCAACGAGACCTCGTCACAATCATGGCGCTTCTTCAATATGGCGACGACTTTAACAACAAAAATCCCGGTCTACTATTAAAGCCTTGATGGCCTCGGTGGTTAGACGGTTGCACTGTGGATTGGATGGTCACGAGTTCGAACCCCGGCGAATCTTTTTTTTCGAGTTTTTTTGAAAAATGTTGTTGTTATTATTCATTCATGTACGTTTATCAAGCGCGGATCCAAGCGGGTGCACCAGATGCACGGCTCCTAATTGATGTAAATGTTTTTAATTTACCACTCATGAAATTTTGGAACACACCTGTCCAGGTATTTTGGTGAGAAATGCAGAGCACGCTCCCTCTTCTTCCAGTTCCTAGATTCGCCGGCCCTCTTATACCATCATCTTATACCATTATGAATATTATCACGAAGAAAACCCCTTCACCCGAACTTTTCAAGCTGAAGTACACACTGATTTAGGTGTTCGAGCACTCCATGCAGATTAGGTTTGACAAGTCGGCGCTAAATTCATTATCAGTGATGAGCATTTAGTTTGTAACTACAGTGATGAGCAGGCGCGCGGATAGATTTAAATTACATATCATCTTTCTGGTCACCTAAATCCCACACCCAAACTGTCCCTTCAAATCACGTGCACGGAGCTGTATGAATACGATTGCCGTGTGCTTGCGCACTTCCGACACCAAAAGGAACGACTCGAATCTTAATTCAAATTCGCCATTGCTGACATCATTGGCGCCAAAGACTATTTCTTTTGACCCTGTTGACCTCGCTTCTAAAACATTCTTGAGAAAGCCATTCAAACATTAAAATCAACTACGAACATTATCTAATATATCACCGAGCTATATAAATACGACATATCAAGAAAAATCCGTCGCACTATCGAATTATACGGTTAGCTTGGAACTATTTGCACCCAATTACCCTTCCGCCAGCGAGACCTCGTCACAATCATGGCGCTTCTTCAATATGGCGACGACTTGAACAACAAAAATCCCGGTCTACTATTAAAGCCTTGATGGCCTCGGTGGTTAGACGGTTGCACTGTGGATTGGATGGTCACGAGTTCGAACCCCGGCGACTCTATTTTTTCGAGTTTTTTTGAAAAATGTTCTTGTTATTATTCATTCATGTACGTTTATCAGGTGCGGATCCAAGCGGGTGCACCAGATGCACGGCTCCTAATTGATGTCAATGTTTTTAATTTACCACTCATGAAATTTTGGAACACACCTGTCCAGGTATTTTGGTGAGAAATGCAGAGCACGCTCCCTCTTCTTCCAGTTCCTAGATTCGCCGGCCCTCTTATACCATCATCTTATACCATTATGAATATTATCACGAAGAAAACCCCTTCACCCGAACTTTTCAAGCTGAAGTACACACTGATTTAGGTGTTCGAGCACTGCAGACTAGGTTCGACAAGTCGGCGCTAAATTCATTATCAGTGATGAGCATTTAGTTTGTAACTACAGTGATGAGCAGGCGCGCGGATAGATTTAAATTACATATCATCTTTCTGGTCACCTAAGTCCCACACCCAAACTGTCCCTTCAAATCACGTGCACGGAGCTGTATGAATACGATTGCCGTGTGCTTGCGCACGTCCGACACCAAAAGAAACGACTCGAATCTTAATTCAAATTCGCCATTGCTGACATCATTGGCGCCAAAGACTATTTTTTTTGACCCTGTTGACCTCGCTTCTAAAACATTTTTGAGAAAGCCATTCAAACATTAAAATCAACTACGAACATTATCTATTATATCACCGAGCTATATAAATACGACACATCAAGAAAAATCGGTCGCACTATCGAATTATACGGTTAGCTTGGAACTATTTGCACCCAATTACCCTTCCGCCAGCGAGACCTCGTCACAATCATGGCGCTTCTTCAATATGGCGACGACTTGGACAACGAAAATCCAGGTCTACTATTAAAGCCTTGATGGCCTCGGTGGTTAGACGGTTGCACTGTGGATTGGATGGTCACGAGTTCGAACCCCGGCGAATCTATTTTTTCGAGTTTTTTTGAAAAATGTTCTTGTTATTATTCATCCATGTACGTTTATCAGGCGCGGATCCAAGCGGGTGCACCAGATGCACGGCTCCTAATTGATGTAAATGTTTTTAATTTACCACTCATGAAATTTTGGAACACACCTGTCCAGGAATTTTGGTGAGAAATGCAGAGCACGCTCCCTCTTCTTCCAGTTCCTAGATTCGCCGGCCCTCTTATAGTACCATCATCTTATACCATTATGAAAATTATCACGAAGAAAACCCCTCCACCCGAACTTTTCAAGCTGAAGTACACACTGATTTAGGTGTTCGAGCACTGCAGATTAGGTTTGACAAGTCGGCGCTAAATTCATTATCAGTGATGAGCATTTAGTTTGTAACTACAGTGATGAGCACGCGCGGATAGATTTAAATTACATATCATCTTCCTGGTCACCTAAGTCCCACACCCAAACTGTCCCTTCAAATCACATGCACGGAGCTGTATGAATACGATTGCCGTGTGCTTGCGCACTTCCGACACCAAAAGACGCAACTCGAATCTTAATTCAAATTCGCCATTGCTGACATCATTGGCGCCAAAGACTATTTCTTTTGACCCTGTTGACCTCGCTTCTAAAACATTTTTGAGAAAGCCATTCAAACATTAAAATCAACTACGAACATTATCTATTATATCACCGAGCTATATAAATACGACACATCAAGAAAAATCGGTCGCACTATCGAATTATACGGTTAGCTTGGAACTATTTACACCCAATTACCCTTCCGCCAACGAGACCTCGTCACAATCATGGCGCTTCTTCAATATGGCGACGACTTTAACAACAAAAATCACGGTCTACTATTAAAGCCTTGATGGCCTCGGTGGTTAGACGGTTGCACTGTGGATTGGATGGTCACGAGTTCGAACCCCGGCGAATCTTTTTTTTCGAGTTTTTTTGAAAAATGTTGTTGTTATTATTCATTCATGTACGTTTATCAAGCGCGGATCCAAGCGGGTGCACCAGATGCACGGCTCCTAATTGATGTAAATGTTTTTAATTTACCACTCATGAAATTTTGGAACACACCTGTCCAGGTATTTTGGTGAGAAATGCAGAGCACGCTCCCTCTTCTTCCAGTTCCTAGATTCGCCGGCCCTCTTATACCATCATCTTATACCATTATGAATATTATCACGAAGAAAACCCCTTCACCCGAACTTTTCAAGCTGAAGTACACACTGATTTAGGTGTTCGAGCACTCCATGCAGATTAGGTTTGACAAGTCGGCGCTAAATTCATTATCAGTGATGAGCATTTAGTTTGTAACTACAGTGATGAGCAGGCGCGCGGATAGATTTAAATTACATATCATCTTTCTGGTCACCTAAATCCCACACCCAAACTGTCCCTTCAAATCACGTGCACGGAGCTGTATGAATACGATTGCCGTGTGCTTGCGCACTTCCGACACCAAAAGAAACGACTCGAATCTTAATTCAAATTCGCCATTGCTGACATCATTGGCGCCAAAGACTATTTCTTTTGACCCTGTTGACCTCGCTTCTAAAACATTCTTGAGAAAGCCATTCAAACATTAAAATCAACTACGAACATTATCTAATATATCACCGAGCTATATAAATACGACATATCAAGAAAAATCGGTCGCACTATCGAATTATACGGTTAGCTTGGAACTATTTGCACCCAATTACCCTTCCGCCAGCGAGACCTCGTCACAATCATGGCGCTTCTTCAATATGGCGACGACTTGGACAACGAAAATCCCGGTCTACTATTAAAGCCTTGATGGCCTCGGTGGTTAGACGGTTGCACTGTGGATTGGATGGTCACGAGTTCGAACCCCGGCGAATCTATTTTTTCGAGTTTTTTTGAAAAATGTTCTTGTTATTATTCATTCATGTACGTTTATCAGGCGCGGATCCAAGCGGGTGCACCAGATGCACGGCTCCTAATTGATGTAAATGTTTTTAATTTACCACTCATGAAATTTTGGAACACACCTGTCCAGGAATTTTGGTGAGAAATGTAGAGCACGCTCCCTCTTCTTCCAGTTCCTAGATTCGCCGGCCCTCTTATAGTACCATCATCTTATACCATTATGAAAATTATCACGAAGAAAACCCCTCCACCCGAACTTTTCAAGCTGAAGTACACACTGATTTAGGTGTTCGAGCACTGCAGATTAGGTTTGACAAGTCGGCGCTAAATTCATTATCAGTGATGAGCATTTAGTTTGTAACTACAGTGATGAGCACGCGCGGATAGATTTAAATTACATATCATCTTTCTGGTCACCTAAGTCCCACACCCAAACTGTCCCTTCAAATCACATGCACGGAGCTGTATGAATACGATTGCCGTGTGCTTGCGCACTTCCGACACCAAAAGACGCGACTCGAATCTTAATTCAAATTCGCCATTGCTGACATCATTGGCGCCAAAGACTATTTCTTTTGACCCTGTTGACCTCGCTTCTAAAACATTTTTGAGAAAGCCATTCAAACATTAAAATCAACTACGAACATTATCTATTATATCACCGAGCTATATAAATACGACACATCAAGAAAAATCGGTCGCACTATCGAATTATACGGTTAGCTTGGAACTATTTGCACCCAATTACCCTTCCGCCAACGAGACCTCGTCACAATCATGGCGCTTCTTCAATATGGCGACGACTTTAACAACAAAAATCCCGGTCTACTATTAAAGCCTTGATGGCCTCGGTGGTTAGACGGTTGCACTGTGGATTGGATGGTCACGAGTTCGAACCCCGGCGACTCTATTTTTTCGAGTTTTTTTGAAAAATGTTCTTGTTATTATTCATTCATGTACGTTTATCAGGCGCGGATCCAAGCGGGTGCACCAGATGCACGGCTCCTAATTGATGTCAATGTTTTTAATTTACCACTTATGAAATTTTGGAACACACCTGTCCAGGTATTTTGGTGAGAAATGCAGAGCACGCTCCCTCTTCTTCCAGTTCCTAGATTCGCCGGCCCTCTTATACCATCATCTTATACCATTATGAATATTATCACGAAGAAAACCCCTTCACCCGAACTTTTCAAGCTGAAGTACACACTGATTTAGGTGTTCGAGCACTGCAGACTAGGTTTGACAAGTCGGCGCTAAATTCATTATCAGTGATGAGCATTTAGTTTGTAACTACAGTGATGAGCAGGCGCGCGGATAGATTTAAATTACATATCAACTTTCTGGTTACCTAAATCCCTCACCCAAACTGTCCCTTCAAATCACGTGCACCGAGCTGTATGAATACGATAGCCGTGTGCTTGCGCACTTCCGACACCAAAAGAAACGACTAGTCATCTTAATTCAAATTCGCCATTGCTGACATCATTGGCGCCAAAGACTATTTCTTTTGACCCTGTTGACCTCGCTTCTAAAACATTTTTGAGAAAGCCATTCAAACATTAAAATCAACTACGAACATTATCTATTATATCACCGAGCTATATAAATACGACATATCAAGAAAAATCGGTCGCACTATCGAATTATACGGTTAGCTTGGAACTATTTGCACCCAATTACCCTTCCGCCAGCGAGACCTCGTCACAATCATGGCGCTTCTTCAATATGGCGACGACTTTAACAACGAAAATCCCGGTCTACTATTAAAGCCTTGATGGCCTCGGTGGTTAGGCGGTTGCACTGTGGATTGGATGGTCACGAGTTCGAACCCCGGCGAATCTATTTTTTCGAGTTTTTTTGAAAAATGTTCTTGTTATTATTCATTCATGTACGTTTATCAGGCGCGGATCCAAGCGGGTGCACCAGATGCACGGCTCCTAATTGATGTAAATGTTTTTAATTTACCACTCATGAAATTTTGGAACACACCTGTCCAGGAATTATGGTGAGAAATGCAGAGCACGCTCCCTCTTCTTCCAGTTCCTAGATTCGCCGGCCCTCTTATACCATCATCTTATACCATTATGAATATTATCACGAAGAAAACCCCTTCACCCGAACTTTTCAAGCTGAAGTACACACTGATTTAGGTGTTCGAGCACTGCAGATTAGGTTTGACAAGTCAGCGCTAAATTCATTATCAGTGATGAGCATTTAGTTTGTAACTACAGTGATGAGCAGGCGCGCGGATAGATTTAAATTACATATCATCTTTCTGGTCACCTAAGTCCCACACCCAAACTGTCCCTTCAAATCACATGCACGGAGCTGTATGAATACGATTGCCGTGTGCTTGTGCACTTCCGACACCAAAAGAATCGACTCGAATCTTAATTCAAATTCGCCATTGCTGACATCATTGGCGCCAAAGACTATTTCTTTTGACCCTGTTGACCTCGCTTCTAAAACATTTTTGAGAAAGCCATTCAAACATTAAAATCAACTACGAACATTATCTATTATATCACCGAGCTATATAAATACGACATATCAAGAAAAATCGGTCGCACTATCGAATTATACGGTTAGCTTGGAACTATTTGCACCCAATTACCCTTCCGCCAGCGAGACCTCGTCACAATCGTGGCGCTTCTTCAATATGGCGACAACTTGTACAACGAAAATCCCGTCTACTATTAAAGCCCTGATGGCCTCGGTGGTTAGACGGTTGTACTGTGGATTGGATGGTCACGAGTTCGAACCCCGGCGAATCTATTTTTTCGAGTTATTTTGAAAATGTTCTTGTTATTATTCATTCATGTACGTTTATCAGGCGCGGATCCAAGCGGGTGCACCAGATGCACGGCTCCTAATTGATGTAAATGTTTTTAATTTACCACTCATGAAATTTTGGAACACACCTGTCCAGGAATTTTGGTGAGAAATGCAGAGCACGCTCCCTCTTCTTCCAGTTCCTAGATTCGCCGGCCCTCTTATACCATAATCTTATACCATTATGAATATTATCACGAAGAAAACCCCTTCACCCGAACTTTTCAAGCTGAAGTACACACTGATTTAGGTGTTCGAGCACTGCAGATTAGGTTTGACAAGTCGGCGCTAAATTCATTATCAGTGATGAGCATTTAGTTTGTAACTACAGTGATGAGCAGGCGCGCGGATAGATTTAAATTACATATCATCTTTCTGGTCACCAAAGTCCCACACCCAAACTGTCCCTTCAAATCACGTGCACGGAGCTGTATGAATACGATTGCCGTGTGCATGCACACTTCCGACACCAAAAGACGCGACTCGAATCTTAATTCAAATTCGCCATTGCTGACATCATTGGCGCCAAAGACTATTTCTTTTGACCCTGTTGACCTCGCTTCTAAAACATTTTTGAGAAAGCCATTCAAACATTAAAATCAACTACGAACATTATCTATTATATCACCGAGCTATATAAATACGACACATCAAGAAAAATCGGTCGCACTATCGAATTATACGGTTAGCTTGGAACTATTTGCACCCAATTACCCTTCCGCCAACGAGACCTCGTCACAATCATGGCGCTTCTTCAATATGGCGACGACTTTAACAACAAAAATCCCGGTTTTCTATTAAAGCCTTGATGGCCTCGGTGGTTAGACGGTTGCACTGTGGATTGGATGGTCACGAGTTCGAACCCCGGCGACTCTATTTTTTCGAGTTTTTTTGAAAAATGTTCTTGTTATTATTCATTCATGTACGTTTATCAGGCGCGGATCCAAGCGGGTGCACCAGATGCACGGCTCCTAATTGATGTAAATGTTTTTAATTTACCACATATGAAATTTTGGAACACACCTGTCCAGGTATTTTGGTGAGAAATGCAGAGCACGCTCCCTCTTCTTCCAGTTCCTAGATTCGCCGGCCCTCTTATACCATCATCTTATACCATTATGAATATTATCACGAAGAAAACCCCTTCACCCGAACTTTTCAAGCTGAAGTACACACTGATTTAGGTGTTCGAGCACTGCAGACTAGGTTTGACAAGTCGGCGCTAAATTCATTATCAGTGATGAGCATTTAGTTTGTAACTACAGTGATGAGCAGGCGCGCGGATAGATTTAAATTACATATCAACTTTCTGGTTACCTAAATCCCTCACCCAAACTGTCCCTTCAAATCACGTGCACGGAGCTGTATGAATACGATTGCCGTGTGCTTGCGCACTTCCGACACCAAAAGAAACGACTCGAATCTTAATTCAAATTCGCCATTGCTGACATCATTGGCGCCAAAGACTATTTCTTTTGACCCTGTTGACCTCGCTTCTAAAACATTTTTGAGAAAGCCATTCAAACATTAAAATCAACTACGAACATTATCTATTATATCACCGAGCTATATAAATACGACACATCAAGAAAAATCGGTCGCACTATCGAATTATACGGTTAGCTTGGAACTATTTGCACCCAATTACCCTTCCGCCAGCGAGACCTCGTCACAATCATGGCGCTTCTTCAATATGGCGACGACTTTAACAACGAAAATCCCGGTCTACTATTAAAGCCTTGATGGCCTCGGTGGTTAGACGGTTGCACTGTGGATTGGATGGTCACGAGTTCGAACCCCGGCGACTCTATTTTTTCGAGTTTTTTTGAAAAATGTTCTTGTTATTATTCATTCATGTACGTTTATCAGGCGCGGATCCAAGCGGGTGCACCAGATGCACGGCTCCTAATTGATGTCAATGTTTTTAATTTACCACTTATGAAATTTTGGAACACACCTGTCCAGGTATTTTGGTGAGAAATGCAGAGCACGCTCCCTCTTCTTCCAGTTCCTAGATTCGCCGGCCCTCTTATACCATCATCTTATACCATTATGAATATTATCACGAAGAAAACCCCTTCACCCGAACTTTTCAAGCTGAAGTACACACTGATTTAGGTGTTCGAGCACTGCAGACTAGGTTCGACAAGTCGGCGCTAAATTCATTATCAGTGATGAGCATTTAGTTTGTAACTACAGTGATGAGCAGGCGCGCGGATAGATTTAAATTACATATCAACTTTCTGGTTACCTAAATCCCTCACCCAAACTGTCCCTTCAAATCACGTGCACGGAGCTGTATGAATACGATTGCCGTGTGCTTGCGCACTTCCGACACCAAAAGAAATGACTCGAATCTTAATTCAAATTCGCCATTGCTGACATCATTGGCGCCAAAGACTATTTCTTTTGACCCTGTTGACCTCGCTTCTAAAACATTTTTGAGAAAGCCATTCAAACATTAAAATCAACTACGAACATTATCTATTATATCACCGAGCTATATAAATACGACATATCAAGAAAAATCGGTCGCACTATCGAATTATACGGTTAGCTTGGAACTATTTGCACCCAATTACCCTTCCGCCAGCGAGACCTCGTCACAATCATGGCGCTTCTTCAATATGGCGACGACTTGAACAACGAAAATTCCGGTCTACTATTAAAGCCTTGATGGCCTCGGTGGTTAGACGGTTGCACTGTGGATTGGATGGTCACGAGTTCGAACCCCGGCGAATCAATTTTTTCGAGTTATTTTGAAAATGTTCTTGTTATTATTCATTCATGTACGTTTATCAGGCGCGGATCCAAGCGGGTGCACCAGATGCACGGCTCCTAATTGATGTAAATGTTTTTAATTTACCACTCATGAAATTTTGGAACACACCTGTCCAGGAATTTTGGTGAGAAATGCAGAGCACGCTCCCTCTTCTTCCAGTTCCTAGATTCGCCGGCCCTCTTATACCATAATCTTATACCATTATGAATATTATCACGAAGAAAACCCCTTCACCCGAACTTTTCAAGCTGAAGTACACACTGATTTAGGTGTTCGAGCACTGCAGATTAGGTTTGACAAGTCGGCGCTAAATTCATTATCAGTGATGAGCATTTAGTTTGTAACTACAGTGATGAGCAGGCGCGCGGATAGATTTAAATTACATATCATCTTTCTGGTCACCTAAGTCCCACACCCAAACTGTCCCTTCAAATCACGTGCACGGAGCTGTATGAATACGATTGCCGTGTGCATGCACACTTCCGACACCAAAAGACGCGACTCGAATCTTAATTCAAATTCGCCATTGCTGACATCATTGGCGCCAAAGACTATTTCTTTTGACCCTGTTGACCTCGCTTCTAAAACATTTTTGAGAAAGCCATTCAAACATTAAAATCAACTACGAACATTATCTATTATATCACCGAGCTATATAAATACGACACATCAAGAAAAATCGGTCGCACTATCGAATTATACGGTTAGCTTGGAACTATTTGCACCCAATTACCCTTCCGCCAACGAGACCTCGTCACAATCATGGCGCTTCTTCAATATGGCGACGACTTTAACAACAAAAATCCCGGTTTTCTATTAAAGCCTTGATGGCCTCGGTGGTTAGACGGTTGCACTGTGGATTGGATGGTCACGAGTTCGAACCCCGGCGACTCTATTTTTTCGAGTTTTTTTGAAAAATGTTCTTGTTATTATTCATTCATGTACGTTTATCAGGCGCGGATCCAAGCGGGTGCACCAGATGCACGGCTCCTAATTGATGTCAATGTTTTTAATTTACCACATATGAAATTTTGGAACACACCTGTCCAGGTATTTTGGTGAGAAATGCAGAGCACGCTCCCTCTTCTTCCAGTTCCTAGATTCGCCGGCCCTCTTATACCATCATCTTATACCATTATGAATATTATCACGAAGAAAACCCCTTCACCCGAACTTTTCAAGCTGAAGTACACACTGATTTAGGTGTTCGAGCACTGCAGACTAGGTTTGACAAGTCGGCGCTAAATTCATTATCAGTGATGAGCATTTAGTTTGTAACTACAGTGATGAGCAGGCGCGCGGATAGATTTAAATTACATATCAACTTTCTGGTTACCTAAATCCCTCACCCAAACTGTCCCTTCAAATCACGTGCACGGAGCTGTATGAATACGATTGCCGTGTGCTTGCGCACTTCCGACACCAAAAGAAACGACTCGAATCTTAATTCAAATTCGCCATTGCTGACATCATTGGCGCCAAAGACTATTTCTTTTGACCCTGTTGACCTCGCTTCTAAAACATTTTTGAGAAAGCCATTCAAACATTAAAATCAACTACGAACATTATCTATTATATCACCGAGCTATATAAATACGACATATCAAGAAAAATCGGTCGCACTATCGAATTATACGGTTAGCTTGGAACTATTTGCACCCAATTACCCTTCCGCCAGCGAGACCTCGTCACAATCATGGCGCTTCTTCAATATGGCGACGAGTTGAACAACGAAAATCCCGGTCTACTATTAAAGCCTTGATGGCCTCGGTGGTTAGACGGTTGCACTGTGGATTGGATGGTCACGAGTTCGAACCCCGGCGACTCTATTTTTTCGAGTTTTTTTGAAAAATGTTCTTGTTATTATTCATTCATGTACGTTTATCAGGCGCGGATCCAAGCGGGTGCACCAGATGCACGGCTCCTAATTGATGTAAATGTTTTTAATTTACCACTCATGAAATTTTGGAACACACCTGTCCAGGTATTTTGGTGAGAAATGCAGAGCACGCTCCCTCTTCTTCCAGTTCCTAGATTCGCCGGCCCTCTTATACCATCATCTTATACCATTATGAATATTATCACGAAGAAAACCCCTTCACCCGAACTTTTCAAGCTGAAGTACACACTGATTTAGGTGTTCGAGCACTCCATGCAGATTAGGTTTGACAAGTCGGCGCTAAATTCATTATCAGTGATGAGCATTTAGTTTGTAACTACAGTGATGAGCAGGCGCGCGGATAGATTTAAATTACATATCATCTTTCTGGTCACCTAAATCCCACACCCAAACTGTCCCTTCAAATCACGTGCACGGAGCTGTATGAATACGATTGCCGTGTGCTTGCGCACTTCCGACACCAAAAGAAACGACTCGAATCTTAATTCAAATTCGCCATTGCTGACATCATTGGCGCCAAAGACTATTTCTTTTGACCCTGTTGACCTCGCTTCTAAAACATTCTTGAGAAAGCCATTCAAACATTAAAATCAACTTCGAACATTATCTAATATATCACCGAGCTATATAAATACGACATATCAAGAAAAATCGGTCGCACTATCGAATTATACGGTTAGCTTGGAACTATTTGCACCCAATTACCCTTCCGCCAGCGAGACCTCGTCACAATCATGGCGCTTCTTCAATATGGCGACGAGTTGAACAACGAAAATCCCGGTCTACTATTAAAGCCTTGATGGCCTCGGTGGTTAGACGGTTGCACTGTGGATTGGATGGTCACGAGTTCGAACCCCGGCGACTCTATTTTTTCGAGTTTTTTTGAAAAATGTTCTTGTTATTATTCATTCATGTACGTTTATCAGGCGCGGATCCAAGCGGGTGCACCAGATGCACGGCTCCTAATTGATGTAAATGTTTTTAATTTACCACTCATGAAATTTTGGAACACACCTGTCCAGGTATTTTGGTGAGAAATGCAGAGCACGCTCCCTCTTCTTCCAGTTCCTAGATTCGCCGGCCCTCTTATACCATCATCTTATACCATTATGAATATTATCACGAAGAAAACCCCTTCACCCGAACTTTTCAAGCTGAAGTACACACTGATTTAGGTGTTCGAGCACTCCATGCAGATTAGGTTTGACAAGTCGGCGCTAAATTCATTATCAGTGATGAGCATTTAGTTTGTAACTACAGTGATGAGCAGGCGCGCGGATAGATTTAAATTACATATCAACTTTCTGGTCACGTAAATCCCTCACCCAAACTGTCCCTTCAAATCACGTGCACGGAGCTGTATGAATACGATTGCCGTGTGCTTGCGCACTTCCGACACCAAAAGAAACGACTCGAATCTTAATTCAAATTCGCCATTGCTGACATCATTGGCGCCAAAGACTATTTCTTTTGACCCTGTTGACCTCGCTTCTAAAACATTTTTGAGAAAGACATTCAAACATTAAAATCAACTACGAACATTATCTAATATATCACCGAGCTATATAAATACGACATATCAAGAAAAATCGGTCGCACTATCGAATTATACGGTTAGCTTGGAACTATTTGCACCCAATTACCCTTCCGCCAGCGAGACCTCGTCACAATCATGGCGCTTCTTCAATATGGCGACGACTTTAATAACAAAAATCCCGGTCTACTATTAAAGCCTTGATGGCCTCGGTGGTTAGACGGTTGCACTGTGAATTGGATGGTCACGAGTTTGAACCCCGGCGAATCTATTTTTTCGAGTTTTTTTGAAAAATGTTCTTGTTATTATTCATTCATGTACGTTTATCAGGCGCGGATCCAAGCGGGTGCACCAGATGCACGACTCCTAATTGATGTAAATGTTTTTAATTTACCACTCATGAAATTTTGGAACACACCTGTCCAGGAATTATGGTGAGAAATGCAGAGCACGCTCCCTCTTCTTCCAGTTCCTAGATTCGCCGGCCCTCTTATACCATCATCTTATACCGTTATGAATATTATCACGAAGGAAACCCCTTCACCCGAACTTTTCAAGCTGAACTACACACTGATTTAGGTGTTCGAGCACTCCAGAGAATGGTTTGACAAGTCGGCGCTAAATTCATTATCAGTGATGAGCATTAAGTTTGTTACTACAGACAAACTGCTTCTTCCGGATGACAATCGACTTTCTTCTTCAGAGCAATAACTTATGACACTTCTGTAGGCCTAAATGATATACATGTAGATATATATTTTAAACGTCTCACACGGACATGAACTTACAATGATGACAAAATATGAAGCACTTACAATGATGACAAAACATGAAAATACACAGAAAACAAATGAAACTGCACTAACCTGTCAATGATATAGATATATATTTTAAACCTCTCACACGGACATGAACTGGTCAAATGGCCCAGAACACAGGCAGGGAGAACCCACATAGGCCTACACCCAATATTAGAATCACAAAGGAAATAGGCCTGCTACTGAATTACCCTGTAAGGAACCAATGTCCTGACATGACCCCACATAAATAAAGCTAGGCCCTTAACCCCCCAAGCTCTAAATTCCTAGATCTGGTAACACTGACATCCTTGGCGCCAAAGACTATTTCTTTTGACCCTGTTGACCTCGCTTCTAAAACATTTTTGAGAAAGCCATTTAAACATTAAAATCAACTACGAACATAATCTATAATATACGTCCGTAAATTGCAATTGCGTGAAGTACAGGCAGCGTCTGGAGAAATGTGCGGCGGCGACTGAGGGGGAATTTCATTTCCATACTTGCCGCCGGGCAGCTAGTCTTTTGAACCAGAGGATTTTTTTAATTAACAAACATGCAACATTGAACAGCGGATAACTTTTGCATTTGTCAATTTATATGTAAACTACCATCACTGCTCTTAAATCATTACATGTATATTTGTTCTGAAATTGATTGTCTGGTGTCGGCGAATGTTCAGGTTCATTCTGTACTACAGGGTGTCTCCCAAAAAAAGTATCCCCACCTCATTTGGAATTGTATTTAAATAGCTATATCATATGAGAAGGTAGGGTCATGGTTGGGGTTAGCTATAGCATGAAAGGAAAGGTTATGGTTGGGGTTAGCTATCCTATAGGCCTAGCATGAAAAGGCTGGGTAATTGTTGGGGTTAGCAAGAAGTCCTTCTGAGACGCTTATCCCGAGGCAATGGAGTGGAACCCCAAACCATCTCAAGTCCTTCTGACACCTTATAATTGGTGCACTAACCACAACCATCATTACTCTTCCTATTCATGCTATTGCTAATCCCAACCATAGCCTAACGCTTCCTTTTCATCATGCTATTGATAACCTTAACCACGACACTTCCTTCTCAAAGTACCTGTCTCTAACCTGCAACCACGACCTTTGACTTTGATGCTATTGCTAACCTCAACAAATGAATGGGTTAAAATTTACAATCCCCGATCAGAAATGACGTAGTTTGATCGCATTCAACTATAAATCCATTGAACAGTGGTGCTTCGTTAGTCAACCGATGACCTTTTTTTGGGGTTTGATCGGGAATTGTAAACTCGTTCCAATGAATGTAATGAGCAAACCACTCCCTGCACTGAATGAACTTGTGTTTACATTGTGCTATCGGTACAACACCACCGATAATACCTGTATAGATCTGCTGGGATTCTGCCACCTCTCTGATATCTGCATATTGGTGCATAGAATGAAGAAAATTCAATGCTGCACAAGCATCTTTTATTCCATATTTGGTTCTCAATGTCATTACGAACATACATTACATACAAATACACAATAAAAAGTACATCAATTTCACAAGGGTGGAAGAACAATCTTCACTGGGAAGATCAGAAGCACAGTTTATTAGGTTCAGTTCAGTCACGTCTTTGATTTACAATCCATTCTGTAATCAGTCGGGCTCTGTTAACCGCCTGCAGTGCCACACTAATCACAACCATCATTTTATTGATTGATCACAAGGTTTCACAGAAATCATTAACAATCTTAAGCTGAAATCACATCAGCATAAGTCAAAGTCCTTGGCCTAGCCATGATTCCAAGAAGGGAAACTGCCAAAGGAATGAATACACAAAAACAAAGAACAACGTTGTTGAAAAAACATGAAATTTCATTGGCTAAACAGACTTCTCCTAAGTGTAGTGGAACAAATATCATGTAATGATCCTACATGTCCCATGTCAGGTAGAACTGATTATATTCTGCACCAGTACATGTAAAGGCACATACCAACTGCTTTACATTATCGTTATCAAACCCAATTAGGACATGACGATTTCTTCAAATCGTTATCAAATCAATAAATATATCAACAAATAGCGTATAAAATGCGGAAGAACACATCAAGAATAACAATTTTATCACAATATAGCTTCAGGTAAACACATGATCAACTGTACACAGTACAGCTCACGACCCGCTGTATCGGTCATTGATAAAAATTGACATTATTTCATGAATAGAATCTTTAAAGGAAGACTGTCGGCGTCTGCTTTAAGTAATTTCTGGCCAACCTCCCCTGCGGTATAAATCAACCTTCGCTTTTTGGCAAAATGTATAGATTTGAGCAAAATTCCTCGTCCACCTCCCCCCATGTACATGTACTTGAGGCAGTTTTCTATACAGGTCTTGATTGCATGACACGCAATGAATTCACATTACTCAACAGAAAGCCAAGTGTTATGAAGAAGCAGCTCCATACACAATATTGAACCGTTAGCAGCACAGTGGACCAAGTCAAGTGTTGCTTTATCTATCACATGAGGAAGCAGTCTGCTTGGCTATCAAACTGAGCTCAACCAAACAAGTTATAACTCATAATCTTACTCGCAGCATCGTGTCAGCATGCAGAAGCAGGATACGACCTGAGCAGCCCCTGACTCAGTCCCAACAGCTCAGCTGATGTGGATCACACTTAAAATGCATTCAGCAGACAGTTGTCCTTGCCCACATCATCTAACACACAAGAATCCTCGCACTCCGATGAGGAATTCCTCAAAGTTCTGAAGGAATGCAATGCGTGCTGATCGATGGAAATTCCACTTAAAATCCGGCGGAGTGAGTTTATTAAAAGCAGCAACCAATCGCTCCTGAGTGTGTTTGTCCGTCTGCGTCTGCAGGAGTTCATTGACCAACGCGTGGTAACGTTCCTGAAAGAAGGATGACACAATTGATGGCACGACATATCACAATGTTATGAAACCTTGACCTTGGTAGGCCTTCACATACAAGTTGTCATAGCAGTTCTGGCTTGAATTTCGGTGGTGATTCCAAGCTATACCACCAGTGTCGGGACGTCTGTCTCTATATAATATTTGACTTTGTACCAGTCGGCTGGGGGCATTGACTGACCTAGATATCTCCATATCACAGGAAGAGCACCATTACAAAGTGTCATCAACAAGAGTGAGAGAAAACAGCAAGAAAATGGATCAAAGACTTACTTGGTGGCAGCAGACTAATGCAAAGAAGGTATTGCTGGTTATTTCCATGAGGTCCATGTCAAACGAATCCATAACGATGAAATTTAACAGCCCCTAAAGATAAAACAAATCATATGAATGTTGAGATTCCATCTGGCACAACAACATTAACACTCTCTGTAGTGATGTTTCAGGTCATTTTTGAATTGAATAAGAGTAACACTTCATTGTTAAGGTCACCATTTGGACTGACAACTGGAGAGGTGTGGCCTTATCACTGATGGGAGAGTGAATAGAAGACCAATATGTGACTGAAATCTACTGAAATCCCGAGTCTAAATCAAGAAGAGAAAGCCTGTTTACCTGCAGGAAGTGTCCAAGAGCCACATGCACACTTGTACCAATCATATCCACCCGGTTGATGTGGATGGCTAAGTTGTAGAGGAATTCCAGGCAGAGCTGAGTGATATCTGGCCCATGACTGACGTGAGTTAAGGAACTAACAACAAATGCATCAGTTGGAAGTTTTGAATTGATGCACTCAAGTTTGTGAGGGAGATGCGATTTAAGTTTCAAGATGTCACTGATTTTGACGACAAATATTCTCATGCTTTCAATTCGCTCAACAGCTTTTTTGACATCTATGGACTGATATTTTAACTCTCTAAAGCCAATGACTGATATCAGAAATCAAAGGATACAGTGTGAGGCCCTTCTGAACGGAAGACATGAGGAAGTTATAGAGTCCTTCTGGAAGCTCACAGATCTTCTCGGGGTAGATTTCAGCGATGTAGGAGACAAGTTTATAATACTGGGAGCACAGGTTAGGGAACTGAAAGAAATAGAAAAGACAATGAGGCAATTCCAACTTAGAATATGATGGTAGACTGCTGGAAGGTGGCTTGTTCTGTACTCTGCCTCACTCAATGAACAAAACATGCCTAGCCTTTCATATACGTTTATGAAACTGTAAGTAGAATCAACGTTGGCAGTATACTGAACTTACCTGTAGCATCTGTTCTGATATCAAGGGCATGACTAGGTTGAGTCCATAGAATACTGTCATGCTCGAGTCATTGTCGTCAGAAGCTGAATCCTCTACAAGAGAAAAAGAAGGACGATTGAAGACAGAAGTTAGTTGTAAAAACACATACCGGTACTATAGAGATCGTGGATTAAACTTGGTGCTTCCTTCCTTTCTACTGAAGCTACTGACCCAGGCCGGAGACTTACCTAGAATATTGATGTTGAGGAAATCTTTTGATATGATATTGATCAGCAGATCTAGCACCAGAACGAGGTCAACCAACTGTTCTTCTTCTTCGTCCTCCTTGATGAAACGTTTCCCGACGTTGTGTTTGGCGTATGATTGGATGAGTGTAAAGGATGTATCGTAGAGCTTCTGACAGCCGGAATGATCAAGGTAGCAAAGCTGTGTGTTGGCCACATCTACGAACATCTCAAGAATCAGCTGCACCATATCCTCATGATTATGGTACAGACCTGGAAAAATCACGTTTAGTTCAATTAATTTTAGATACATGAAGTGATAAGGAGGAGCAGGACTGCTCAGAATCAGGTAGTCACTGGCATACTGCCAGAGGGACAAAAAATAGCGACCGGTGTTAGAGAGGACTAACTTGGTTGTTTAAGTTCGTCACTTTTTCTCTGTGCACATGTACTCTGAAGAGTTGGACGTTACAAGGACAGTAACACAGTAGAACAATAGAGACTCACCATAAACATTCACAGCTTCCACTAAGACAGGATGGAGAAAGTCGAAGATCTGCTGGAAGTTTTTAACGGATGTCGCCTCGGCAATGCCACAGCAACAATGAAGGATGTCCTGCACCTCGGCCTTCACCTTGATTTCTTGGTAGACTCGACTGAGATCCTCTCGCTTCAGAATCGCTTGGAATCTCCTGTACATGCCATCCAGCACCTGCAAAAGTGAGTATTACATTATCCCTTGTCAACAAGTATAGCTATTTTAGAAACTATAGGTTTAACCAGAAGACTGATCATGACACTAACAGTGCTTATCAGCAAGTACGAATCGAGAACTTTCCAACAAATTCTGAAAACACAAACATTAGTTTTGACAATACAAACCTGTTCTTTATAGAATTCCCTCAACTTCTCATCACTCGTCATGGACTTGGAAGTAGCCATTACGAGAGCTCGAGACAACAACTTCTTCACATCCGGTGGAAGCTCAGACACCGGCAACTGACTCTTGCTGTGCAACTCTGCCAACTTCATCAGTTCATCACACCATACAACAAAATTGGCCCTGCAAATATACATGAGTATGATTGTCAATAATCTGTGATAATTGAACAGTTTTTTTATCTGTTCCATTCACCTTTATAGTTGTAGTAACTACCACAACCAACACTCAATCGGACTTGAACTTACATGGATGAGAGCACATTTTTCAGACAGGCCCAACAGGGCTCAAAGGGACAGCTCAATATAATCCACACACCAAAAACATAACTCACCTGTCTCTGTTTTCCAAAAGAATCACAAGTAGTTCCGCCGTATCCTTCGACACACAAGGTTCTGTGCCCCAGTTTAGTAACGTCGAGACGATCTTCTGGAGTAGGAACGTTACTGTCCATTTAGCACCATCCGTGTCACGACCAAAGGCAGTACACAAAGCCATACTCACCTGAAACAAACAACATTGGCAATTTTACAAAATATTTTGTAAATAAAAAATTTGACAAACAAGAAACCATTTCTACAAGACTTTCTAAAGTAAAACCCTCCGCACTCACCTCTTTGTAATATTTTTCGTTTGGCACAAGATAACTTTTCACCCATCGACCAAGAAACCACATCGTCGAGCTCGCAACTTGTGGACTAAGAATCGATGTAAAATTGGCAGCCAAGGCTTGTTTCTCCATCTCACAATATCTGAACACAGCAGCTATTAGTCTGAAAGTGAAAGAATGCATCAATATGGATGTCTCAACTGGTTCAAGCTAACAATCGATTGAAGATAATTTTACCTTTTTTGCCCAAAGGCAATAGGAGATACCAGTGGAGCAGACTTTGTCAAGTGATTTTCTAGGTCTGAACATTTGACTCTCACGATCCACATCAGGTCACACACGTACAGGTCCTGATCCGCTGTGTGGGCTGCAAAAGCACACAATGGAAGTTCCAAAACTTACTTCCTTGTCACTGACGAATTACCATTCAAATGATTTTGAAAATCTTGCAAGATGGAGTAATACCTGATTGTACTATCCACACTTTTCTCCTCATTTACGACATTCTTCAATTTCTGCGACGGCGAGCCTAACACTTGCATTGTGCTGTTTAAGTTCACTTCGTTAGCTTGGCTGAGAGAAAGCTTTATGATCTCGGGGGGAATCATGGGCACCTCTCCTTCGCGGTCTTCCGTCAGAGCACATGCTAAAAAAACAATTAATTGGCAGGTTGAGAGAGCGTGAGAAGTCGGAGGTGTTTTGACATCAAATTTATGGCTTCTCCACAGACACATGAAGTAGGCTAACTGAATTTAGCTCAGATTCAGAACATAGAGCTGACATCACAGCATTAACTGAAAATACAAAGAAAAAACTGCAAAGGGATGAATCATACCAGAAATCAGAAAAAGCCAGTGTAAATCCTCATACAAGTTGTGCAGCTCATTCAGATTCGACAAATCCATGTTTTGCTGGAACTGCGCCAGAAAGTCTTGCAGTTTGCTCACCCTCTCCTCGACCACCTGGGCAAGGAGCGGGATACTATAGTCAGCCACGTGGCGGCACAGCATCCCGATTGTCGTCAGCTGATCCTTGAATCGGATTCTGTCCTCTTCGTCTTCTTCCATATACTCCTCGTCGTCTGCTGTCGCTTGACCTTCGGGAGTCTGAAGCGAAATTATCAAAGAATCCATAACAAGCAGCAGTTGCACAGAAACGAAGAAATTCTAAAACTAAAGTGACAAACTACTCTATCATTAATACCCACAAATGAGACCCCTCTTCCTAGAAACTGACATTTCCACCAACCATTCCCATTTACAAATGTCTCCAACACCAAAGTACAAGTTAAACTGTAAGCTTATTAAGAACATGGAAACAGCATTACCTGACCACGAAGTCCATTTGGAGGACCTAGATGACACTGCAGGTAACTATTGATGATTTCAACAGCTTGTTCATGTAGTGTGCCCGGAGGGATGAACTCAGGATCTGCCAGCAAGGCCGCCCAGGAATCCAAGAGTTTCTCATACGCTTCTGTGTAAGGTTTATCGTCTTTGTGCATCTGAAAGAAAATCCAGGTTAAAAACACATGAAACGTTACCAAGGGCTATAGAAATTGGAATCAAAGTATTTCCAAATGAAGTAATATCATTCTTAAAACGAACGTCTGCACCTGGGGCAATTCAAAAAAGCTGCAACACCCTTGACTTTAATAGATTGTGCAGAAATACCAGTGATAAGCAAAGGGATGAATGGAGAAGAATAGCTGGACTTACTGTTTCTTCAAGAGCAGCAGCTTGGCAGAACTGACACGTCATCTTCTTCATTTGATCGAGAAATGATTTGAAGAGGGTGTCGGGGACTTGTTTGAAGCATGCGGGAGGGAAGAGAATCACCAGTGAGTTGATTGTGTTGGAGAGGCTGTAGGCTTCGTATTCCTGAATCTCAATGCTGAAAGAATTTATGGAGATTTTAGGATCGTTAGATAAGACTGATACTAGTACTCATCAGAATTAGGTTTTTAACAACCACATGGCCAAAGATGTTACCCAATGGCACAATATATAACCTTGCTTTTCAAACTGGTAAAATTGTCAAAGAGTGCCCAATGGTATGACAATAATTTTGGTCAACAGCTTAAAATGCGGTAAACATGCATATTATTGGGCAAGTCAAAGCAAAGGTTACCTACGTAGTAAATAATTGTAGAAATCTCTCGAGATAAGCAACGAGGTATTTAGTCTGGGCGTCATTGTCAGGGAAGATTCTGCCATTCATGGAAGCCAGCTGCGAGAGACAACGTAGGGAGAAATGGCCCAGATCTTCAATATGGTGCACTTTCTGATGAAGCTGAAAAATTAAAGTGTAGCACTGGAGACATCTTCACTGGTTTCCTTATTTCCTACCTATACATGTATGTTGGCTCTATAGCAACAGCATATTCCACAGCAGTTTCCAGAAGACTGCCATATTGGCAATCAACTATTTATTCAGACTCGGACCAATTTACATTATTTGAGGTTCCATCAACCTCCGAGCCAAAACATACAAACAAACATACAAAGTGTATGTTGATCCAGCAGAGTCTTTACCTTGAAGAAAACATCGAGGACTTGTGGATCCAACAGCACCTCACGCCAAACTGGAGTAGGCTTCAGCGTCACAAACTGAGCACAACCAAACGATCCAATCTGGCGTCTAGGAATGAAATTCTGAACAAACTCCCAGCTTAGCACTTGTTCCGATAGCGCAAGGAATTTGTGAAACATTAGGGTGATCTCGGGGTTCATTGGTCCATTATAGTTCACCAGCTGACCAAGGACTGGCATCATGTATGCAAACATTTTCTTCAGTTCATACTCCTAGAATTGAAAAGCAAGAGATATTAACTTTAGATATCATAATGTCTAGATATACTTGCATGAAAGTTGATAAGATGTGACCAACTCTTTACATGGCAATAGAAGGAACAAATGAACATTTCAGGAGTGGGCCTGAAAATAAAAGTGCTCAAAAAGGATTTTCAGATTTACAAGGGCTTGCCATAAATATGTACACGCAGAGGCACTGAGAAAGCCCAGTAACGTACGAGATCTAAACAGTACCTGGAATGCTTTCTTGCACTTGTTATGGAACTCCCATGGAAGACCAATACTGCTGCTCCTGCTGGTTGTGGAGTACTCATTCAGCAATGCTGTCATCACAGAACACGCAATCATTTGCTGCAAAAGTACGAAAATGCGATTCAAACTTTCCAAGACAAATAAGAGACCATACAACACATATGTCAACTTCTCAAGTGAAAGGTTATCCAGAAAACATTGTAGATTTGAACTCGATGTTAAACAAGGGACCTCTGGCGCACAATACCACACAATACTCCACTACAAGTGGGATTTGCATTGTTTCCAACATCGATGAGCTGAATACTCCTTGCTTACCATGGTTATATCTCCACTACCAATGAGATCAGTGAGGTCCTTGTACAGTGCTTGTCTGTCTGTATGCTTGGTGTCCAATGTGCCACGCTTGACCATGACACCAACAGCAGACAGGATCTGCTCCCTGACATAACTGACCAAACTGTAATAGAAAATCCTTTGATTCAATCGTCTTAGATTGAGAATGCAGAAGAAGAAGATATAGTCGGAGGCAGAAACCTTTGCCAAAGAGAACAAATACTTCTAGGCTACCATCAGAGTGACTGTCAATGGCAGCTGCAAGTGCAAGTGCAAAGCTACATTGTACGATGGAAGATGTGATTACCTGTATCAAGCACGAGTGTTGGCAACAGCTTACCTTTTGTTATGAATGGAATAGTGCAGAAGGAATGTCTTGAGGGAGCTAATGTCTGATGGCTGCAGGAGATTCCATTCTCTTATGATGCTTTCTTTGATGGTTGTTGCAGTATGAAACAGCACATAATCATTCTTGCTATTTTCTGAAAGTTAAAAGGTGTTGTTGTATAGTAATTGTAAAACCTTTCTTATGAGTAGCACTGTAATGTGTAATTCTTGGAATTAAGTGTGCGGGATTATTGGAATTGGGTTCAGATAAGATACCTGTGGATAATCGTGGAAAATTCCCACGGTCTACTTTTAATCCTCCATTCTCCCCAGCGTGATCAATTACGTCAGCATTGATGCGGCTCCTCATTGGATGGAGACGCATCAACGTTGCCCCCTGATTGGTGCAGACAAAGCTGCACGTGAATACAAAACAGCTGTCCGCACGCTCTCGGCAGAGAGAGATGGAGAGAGAGCGAGAGAGTTATTCCAGTCTCCCGAGTATTTCTAATCACGTGCACGAATCGTCATCCCAACGAACTATTTTATCAAATATGACTTTGGTGTGTATAATTTTGTAAAGCAGTGTTAGAATAAAGGATCCGGACGTTAGAAGGCAAATTCAGGACTTCTTACTTTTGTAACCTGTGCAAATACAACATGGCGACCTTCCCAGGATTTCTTACTTTTGTAACCTGTGCAAATACAACAGTGTATAAGAATAAAAATATTTTTCATAGAGATATTGTCCTCATTTACGTTGTTCGTAGCTTAGCTTTTTCGCTGGGTTATTTAATGAAATGAGTTAGCTTTGTCGACATACTGTTACTCAGGGTCAGGGAAGCATTTTCCCCCCATAACCGGGTTAAACTGTCACTGCTGTCCTTACCTAAAATGAAGCGACATGCTTCATAGGGGAATTTCATCTTTTTGAATGTCATGAAGACATGTTCTGCTGCCTTGTGCTGTTCAGAACTCACTAAATTTGGAGGAGCCTGAAGGTGAAAAGAAAGGCAAATCAACATCACAACATCGGCTTGATTGCAGAATCCCTGTCACACCCTGACAAATGCTTCAAAAAAGAGAGGTTTTGGTAAGAACCTTTTGGTACTGATGACCTTTTTTGGCATCAACATCGTATTCACTGATCTACACACAAAAATAAATGATGGATAGCGAAAATTATACGGTTTTGCCTCCAAAACCAACATCAGCGCCACCAACGATCAAATATAGAACTATAGAATGAAACTTTAGTCCACAAAACCTGACGATGTTGATGAAATGGTTGGGTTCAGATCACCAAAAATAAAATGTAGACGTACAGCAAGTACTTGAGCTGCTCCTTCCAATTCCGCTAGCAACTGATGTTGCTGAATATTGCCAAGATCACCGTCATTTTTCATAACCGGATTCAAAATGCACCCCGAATTCGCCATGATGGTTGGAAGAAGTTCTTGCGCTACGCAGAGATAAATATTTCTTCAATTTCCAGTTACCGAGCACTTCAACGCTGCGCACGACTATTTGGTGACTATTTGTATTTTGCACTCGGCTCGCAGAATCTGAAATTCATGAAATTAGGTCACCCTTCCGAATTCTCTTCTTATTTTTTCCTGAATTACTCGTGTTATTTCTCATCCTAGAAGTATGACAACTGCCAAATGTGTACTTGAGGGTGAAGTGAAGGGTACAATCACCTTCGTTCAGGTTGGCAACTTTTTTTTTTGTGAATTCTACGATGAAACAGGCATACCCGTGCCGGTCAAAATAATGCCAAGGCCTGTACACTACCAATATACCGTGGCCAAGGCCTCCCTCATTGGCGTTTGCGGTGACAGTGCATAAAAATACGCATGGGCTACCGTATACTACATCCGTCAGTACTAACAATTCACTACCAGTTCCAAATAATTGTCATTGGCCTCGGTTTGTGTGTCGAAATACAGGCCATTTATCATTAGAACAACTCACACAGTCACAGTAAATCCTTAACTCAGAATAAGTCAATTCTGATCCTTTCAGAATGCTGGTGAGGTGACTGTTTCAGGGGAGGTGACTGGGTTGTCGCCAGGAAATCATGGCTTCCATGTCCATCAGTTTGGTGACTATTCCACAGGTAAGTTCATACCGCTACTCTACCAGACCACTCATGACTCATGACTCCAACAAGAAATGTTCTCATCCCACTATAGTTCATTTTCAATTGGGACAATTTTGATACCAATTTCACTCCATATACAGCAGAACCTCCCTTAGCGGACACCTCGCTATTAAGGACAACCTCTCTATTAAGGACACTAGTTTTGGTCGCAATTTGGTAGTTTCTATTCAATTTGACCTCTCTGATCAGGACACCTCTGTATTAAGGACAGCACTTGCCAGTCCCGAAGGTGTCCTTAATAGAGAGGTTCTACTGTATCTGTAAAGTTGAGCTTATTTCAATCAAGACTTTCACCCCAAAGTTGTAACTGAAAGATTTGTTTTTGTCACTTCAATAAGGTTGTTGGGTACCAGGTTGAGTTCTGAACTCTCATGGTAAGAATTGAAAAATAAAAATAAGTTCTTATGTTGACGCATTTGACTATGAAATAAACATAGTTCATCCATGATTATTTTTGTCTTCAGGTTGTACTGGTACTGGGGGTCATTTCAATCCACATGGAAAGGAGCATGGAGCGCCATCTGTCGAAAATAGGTAACTTGGGCAGATTTAGAAGATGAGTGATTGAAGTAAATACAAACATGTTTATCCAGATTACTTACCAGGCCACCAAAAACCCAAAGTAATTAAGCAGAAAATTCTATCAGTATCACTGATGTGGTGCCATCTTGCATTTTAGACTGGAGGTATTCAGTTGCCGAACATGCTCCGCCGACCACTATTTCCAGTAAAATGTGTTTTGTTCCTATTGCAAAGATTGTGTGATTCCTCTTCACTGCAGGCATGTTGGTGATCTAGGCAACATCACAGCTGGTGATGATGGGAAGGCTGCAGTCAACATTACAGACAAACAAATCACTCTGACTGGTGAACACTCCATCATTGGTAGAGCGATTGTGGTAAGTACGATGTATACGGTTGTGAGAACTTGAAACTTGGGGAAAATCACATTCCAAAACTGAAATTGCTTCCTTTTCACCTTGACTGGGGCAAATAGAAATCCCAAACACTGGTAGAACACAGGACTAAGGCATGGGCAAAATACCAACAAGATTCTTGCCAATTATGTGACATATGTAGTGTTTTCTATTCAAAACTGTCTCAGTTCTTGCATGTCTAATATGAGACTGGAGACAGAATCTTATATTGTGATTGACAGCTGTCACACAAAGCAGTGACTGAGATTTGTTCTAATTGATATTCTCTTGTATTTCAGGTCCATGCTGGTGAGGATGATTTGGGTCTTGGTGGCCATGATGACAGCAAGACAACCGGACATGCTGGTGGACGTCTTTCATGCGGCGTCATTGGTATTGCAAAGTAAACGACACTTGTGATATGTTATCAATTCAGAGGCAGACATTTTGTTTAACAACAAAGACCAGGGACCCAACTCGACCCAATGATTACATGTAACTTATTTTACAGGTGATATGGCTAAGGCTTAGGTCTCCTTACCAAATCATTCTTGGTCTTTAAAGGATAGCCCTCACTAGATGTAGATAATTATTGTAAATAATGAAAGTATGATCATTGAGTATTTCATTGCAAGTCATCTTAAAGAACAATATACTCTGAAATAAGATTTAATTGGTCATCATGTGCTAATTAGTGATTGGTTCATTACACTGTAATATTGATGTTCAACTAAGTAAGGAAAGAATTTGAAAATTGAATGGAATGTACCATACTTGTGATTCCCAAAGCTGTGTGAACTAGATTCGAAACTCTAATTGACCAGTTGAGTTGCTCATATTCAATATGTTTGGTGGTTGTCACTGAATCACCATATCATTCCTCAATCCTCAATCTCTTTTGTAATACAGTCCAACCACTGTGATTCTTAGTCCCATTTGTCATTGTACTAACAAGTGAACATCAATCATGTAACCAAAAATAAATGGCTGTTTGATAATTTGAAATGATTGTGACTTGATGGTTGTTAATGGATGTGAATAAGTATGGAAGATAGATCAGAGGGCACTGTCATGACATGAACAATGCTACAGTCAGGACAGCTAGACAATGGCCGAGACACAGCTAAAGGAAGGCCAATGGTAGGATGGGGCATTCTTGTGACATGGCAGAGATAAAGACAAATCATTGTGATAAAGACGGATCAATGAGAGATTGGGACATTGTTGTGACGACTGTCCCAGCTTAAGACAGACCAATGCTAGGGTGGGACACTGTTGAGATGATTCCTGGACATGTCAGCCAGAGACGGGGCATTGACAGACCCACCTAAAGACAGACCAATGCTGCTATAGGATTGGGCATATTGGGTTAAGACGCCGCTAAAGACAGACCAATTAATGCTAGGAATGGGCATTGTTGTGATCGTGATGTGGCTGAGACACAGCTATATAAAGACAGACCAGTGCTAGGATGGGGCATTGTTGTGACGATGGGTCAAACGCAGCTAAAGAAAGACCAATGCTCGGATGGACATTGTTGTGACAATGGCTGAGACAAAGCTAAAGAAAGTCCAATGATAGGATGGGGCATTGTCGTGGGACGATGGCCGAGACACAGACGACAGATAAATGAAGTGTGGCTGAGACACATCTTAAGACGGATCGAGTGCTCGGGTTGGAGATTGTTGTCAACAGGAGAGACACAGTTAAGACCATCAAAGACGCTGAATGCCGCCACTGCTTCAGAAGTATAGGCCTATCTGTGTGTTTTTGTGTCGGAGTTGACACTCGGCGCTCCGCACGGCCGTGATTTACTCCTGGCCGGTGTAGAAGTTTAAAATGTCCTAGGATAAAATGTCCGGGAACAAAGGATTCTATTATGCGCTTCAATCTCTGAGCTATTGACTGTCAGGGTCTCTATAGAACCATATTGCAGAATACAATAGGGCCGGACACTTTTTCCAGGGGGGACACGTTTTACTTTTACACCGGCACTGATAAGCAAGCACTGGGTGTTGAGCTAGCTCAAGGACACACAGCAGAAACACTGCTGACAGTCAGTCCAACCTCGGACCTCGCTCGAACCGGCCAACTTGATGCTTTAAGGTGACACTTAACTGTTTTGGAAATGCGTCGATCAATCCGTGAATGTTGGCGCGCTTTTGTTTGGGCCACCACGGAGCTGATAAGCCACCACTGCAATCCAAGCTTTAGACGTCATGGCCACTTCAGAACTGTCAAAATACAAGGCCGGACACTTCTTCAAGGGGACACATTTTCGTTCTACACCGGCGATTACATTATGCTGAATAAAATACGGCAGCAGCTGTGGTGGTTCAGACCTACAAAATGTATATGCACTACATCATGTCTAGCACAAATGGATTTGGGCATACGTAAACGAAGAGAAATCTCAACCTCTCTATTGAAAACACGGAAGAAAGTTTTCTCGTATCTTGATCTGGGTTTATTCGATACATCACTTCATATACACGTCATATTATACTGAACAGATACTTTTATATACATGTACATGTACATCATGCATAATTTAAAAGCTCGTACACAATATGATCTTTAGAGCCAAGAAGTACAGAAAACAAATGACCACGGTTCGTTGCATTTTACGCAAATTCAAAAATTGACCAGGTGTATTACGTTCCCCCGATTGTTTGGTTAAACACCGACAGATAGACACGTTTTTCTCAGTTCCCCTATTATAGTACTCTGAGCCCCCATTGAGAAGTCATAGTCTCTTTGGCTGTCGATTGTATGAGGACACTGAAATACGGGGAACAACCAAAAACGTTACACCCGCAAAACCACCAAAATGATCGTAGTCGAATGTGGCATCTACTTAGTTTTCGTTATTCTATCACCTTGACGCGCAAGGCTTGCAAACGGCAATCCTCACAATCGAACTCTCAATGAAGTCCTACCTCTCAACTGATGGCGATTTTGGCCTTGCTCCGGCAAGATGGTCTGATGACACCAGGCCAATATGACTCAACAAGATCTCTTCATCTAATTATTTTTCGCGGGATTGGAACACCGATAAACGTGGAACACTATTGCAGACATCACATCGTCACCGAGTACAACGCAAGACATTGGAATAAATATGACGCAGTCATTATTTACAAAATGACCTTCGAATGACAGTAAAATTACAGGGCTTTTGATTTTAAACCGATATTTCAACAGACAGAACACCTAGTGAAAGGTTATACACAGTTTTCCTCTGGATGAGATAGTAATGATCGGTTCGTGAAGAAAAAGAGCACTCTTATTTCACAACTACTGGTTATATGGCAGGCCTATCGAGGGCACAAACTCGGTCGCGTGCGGAGTGTTGGCCTTTAGTTCGGGAGGGAGTGAACCCCTTCCAAGAATGTGTGATGTGCTACAACCATGGTAACAGGATTTTCTGATTTCCCAGCGTCACCTACCTTGTGACAATAGCACAAATGGCCAATTCTTGTCTTAATCCATCCTGCTCCTCAGTACCTACAACCTACCTGCTACAACACTGCATGATCGCCCAGGAGCCACATCAACTCGAAATACAGATGCATGTTGGTGTGGCTCCTGGACTTTGTTACAGTAGCAGCTCACAGAACATTCAATAGGAGTGTTTAAAACAAGTCTATTCAGCAGAGCTGGAAAGAAAGGGTCCTCTCAGGGATAAAATGAGTTAAAATGCATCTACTTGCATCTAGGCCTGCACAACACTGTCACAAAACATCTTTTTTTATAAAAGACACAAAAACGTAACAGATTCTGGCACTCATCATCGGTTTCCATAGCAACCACCTTGAAATTGTCAATCTCTCGCACTCAAAATGGTCCAAGTATCTCCTCGAAACTTAAGACTATGAATAGGCATCTTAATTCAACCCTTCTCGTTACATGAAAAGTTACAATCAATTTTAAAGGCACTGCACTGCAGTAAAACTATCTCCATGATAACAACAAACGAACTGAGCAGAAATTCTCTCTTCTGAACAGCTAAGGAACTAGATGAGGAGCCAGAATCCTTTCTCCTGGGATATATAGAATAACGATACTTGAATATATGATGATGTACGTCAGGAGAAAGACAGAGATCCAGATGACAGGTCACAGAGGTCAAACTCGACTTCCTTTACCAGTCTTCTACAGTTGAATTCCCTTAGAGGTCACACACCTTCTCTCTTAAGGACACCAATTCTGGTCCAGGCCTGAACATTTCCATTGAATATGACCTCTGTAATCAAGACACCCCTCTATGAAGGTCAGCATTGGTCTGTCCCAAGGGTGTCCTGTTAAAGAGGTTCTACTGTGCACCTTAATCAGTCTAATAACATCAGCTGCGATTATACACCCACCAATAGAGTACTATTTTGTCACCACTTCAAAGGACCTATCATACTGCATCTCTGCTCACTTATGACTACTAACATACTACAGAGAAATACCACATCCATTAGTTGTGGCCACCTACCCCGTCTGTCCACAGATTCCATCATTTTCGATCTCCAAGCAGAACTCCTGAGGGGCAAGGCATTGAGGGGGACAGCAATTGCTACAGTCCAAAGGAAAGGTTAAGTTAGCAGATTTCCGCAAATGTTCTGATTATCAGCCAATTCTTCAAATTTCAATTAGTTTCATCTGTTTAATATTAGTAATTACCAACATTCTGAATAACTGAAATATAGACTTGTGGATATCCCACACCATTTTCATCAGGGTTCTTGAAAGGACCAAGGCCTAGCTTGACCACAATTATGTTTCAATTACTTCTTTGATGTATTTCTCAACTTACTCTGGTTGAAAGATGAATTCTGTATTTTACTCCATGGCAATGAAAGATTGGCAGGAACCAGCAGAGCAGAAATGAGCCGAACAGGCCTTTCCCAATCCTACCTTGATATCCAGTGCCATTTGCACAATGATCTCCAAGACTGTGATCTCATGTCCTGACCCACATAGGGGGGTCGAGAACCCACATTAGGGGTTTTGTGTCCTGAACCCACATTAGGGGCGTTTGTTCCCGTAACCCGCATTTGGGGCCAAAAATGTGCCATGGGTTAAAAATGAACATTTAAAGCCAATGGTTTCAGTCGTCCCTAAAATCTTCACTAGGTATATTCAAGGATATGGCTTCAAGCACTTGCATCATTCTCTCCGTTGGATATTGGTAATCACTGGAATTTATACTACACGTTACGTGGTACAAAGTCTCGGCTCAAAAGAGAGTGCAGAAGAGAGTACAGTAACACGAAGATTTAGGGACCACTAAAACACAGGTAACATTCACGCAAAATC
This sequence comes from Lineus longissimus, assembly GCF_910592395.1. NCBI lineage: Eukaryota > Metazoa > Nemertea > Pilidiophora > Heteronemertea > Lineidae > Lineus > Lineus longissimus. Next base: position 1,082,970 of record NC_088312.1, on the reverse strand, counting down.
TGAATCAACAATAACCAAACCATCTCATTGGAAAAAGGCCAGAGGTGGGAGTCAATGATTTGGTATCGAGAGGGTGACGAAATATGTTTTGTGTCAAAGATCTTGACAAAAACTGGTGGAAGAGAGCACTTTAAATTGAATCCAAAATGCCTGCCTCTTGATCTTCACCATACCAGACTGTCACAAAGCCAGTAGGCCAATGACTCACCTTCTCATACCTCTTTCCTAACTAATGGTTGGTTTCGCTGGTTCGAGCTGCTTCTCCAAATGCACCTTTGGCTGAAAACGCCGTCATGTAGAAAGGGCCTTGTAGTACCTAAACATGCCTTTGAAAGAGGTGTTGTTAAATTTCAGCTTTTTTTTCACACAAGTGCCCAAAAGCTACCACTGTACTCGGTCCACATACTGTTGAAGGTAAAATACAAGACATTACAACATGCACCTGAAATATTTATCCCCAAACTATCTAAGAAGATAAATGATAAACTCTTGTTCAAAACTAAGTGGATTGATTAGGTTTTCTCAATTTCCTACTTGATCAATAGGCTGCTATGCCGAGTTAAAGCAATGCTGTAAAGGAAGGCTGAAATAAAGCATTCATACATTTAGTGCTTAGCAAACATGACAAATAGGCTCTTCTCCACGGTCACAAAGTCTAACCAAATAGTTGGAATTTCAACTGAACACCAGATCTGCCGAGTTTCACAATCGCTCTGTTCATATTCTAAATCAACATCATTGTAGCATGAAAGAATCTGCCAGTGAATGTAAATTGAAGACCATGGAGCAAAGCCGAATTAATTCTGCAATACAATAACAATTCAACAGTACGTGGACCTCTGCAATAACAGCTTAGAACTTGAAAACTGCAGCCACCCAGGACCTGGGAATACAAGCAGCCTGACAAGGAAACCTTTTCATTGTAGATTTGGCTTCGTCATTTCTTTCATTTTTTCGGCTTCATTATAATTACTTCTCACTATTGTAGCCACACCAACCAGCTGTGGTGGAAATGACTCTTGAATCAGTGAAAACTTCCCCTTCACACACTGCCTGGGTAACTGCAATAGAAACACTTGAAAAGTGACTGAATGAGAAAAGAAAAGTAGGTCACACGGACGCCGGAAATATAAATAATAATTTATATTCAATTTCGTACCCGTTAATGACACATTATAAAACAGCAAAAAATCTGCTACGGGACCAGCGCATAAAAAAACCACAGTCTCTAAATGAGACAGAAGATAAATCCTCGGAAAGATACATATAAAAATAAAATGGCTAAGTACAATATTGTGCACTGAGCCATCCAAATGTATCTTTGGCGTAGAAATGCAGGTGACTGTAACAGCTTCGAGATCACAGAAGGCAAAATGGCAACTTTTCTGAACACTTCCGAGTACTCCCACTGCTATGCAGTGCAGGAATCGCTCAACAATACTGCCTGGAGTTTGTAATACAATAAACACAGGAAATGCCCCATCAGTTCCTTTAACCCCAGAAGGATTCATCAGAAATTTCAAACAGCAGTGATGGGAGATTTGATAACCTTTCCCTATCTCTGTTTCTAATAAATTCAATTGTTTCTAGCACTTTCTAACCGCTGAAGAAGTTATGATCAATCCTTTAGGGTTTCATCAAATCTTGTTGAATAATCCACAATGAATTTACGTAGATGATTGATAAAGCATATGAGTAATGAAGCACTTTTGACTATTCCGATCAGCATAATGAACAACAGGAGAAGATGCACAGCAAGTGACAACTTGAATCCCCTCCTTTATAGAATCACCAAATCTAAAATGTCTGATTCCTCAACAGAATAGACGACTAACTCTCCTGAGCAGGTACTTCTGCCTCCGTCGCCTCAGCAGGTTCAGTCTCTTGGCTTTCTTTAGTTTCCGCAGGCTCAGATTCAGAAGCAGCCTCTTTTTCAACCAGAGCAAGTGGCGGATCATCACCACTAGACTCCTCTGGGTTCACATCGTTCTCCTCATTATTCCCAGAATCATTCATCGGGGCATTAGGATCCAATTTTTGCCCAGTGCTCGGATCAAACTTATCACCACTTGTGTCAAACCGTGACCGACGTGGGCCCCGCCTGCGTTCACGATTAGTTTCTGACCTGTCATCATTTCCATCGCGATCTCGTTCATCAGGGAAATCAGCCCTCCCAGGTGAATTCATGTTTGGGAACCTCCGCTCCTCAAAGTTTGGGGGACCTCGCTGATCTGGGCACCCGGGACCGCGGTGATCTGGACCACCAGGACCTCGATGATCTGGGCCACCAGGACCTCTGTGATCTGGGCCACCAGGACCTCTGTGATCTGGGCCTCCAGGACCATGTTGATCCGGGCCTCCAGGACCACGATCTGGGCTACCGAAACGCATGTGGACACCAAACGGTGGACCTCCAGGGCCTGGGGGTCCTTGCCCCATCAGTGGAGGAGGATGCCCACCAGGCATGCCAGGCCCTCCAGGAGGCCCACCTCGAATGTTAAGAGCAAATCTGATGGGGAATCCCCTTGGCCCCATAGGGCCCCCTGGTGGCATACCAGGTCCCATCGGTCCACCAGGTCCTAGTGGTCTCATCCCATGGTTGCCCATAGGGGGCCCCATATTGGGTGGACCTCCAGGAATATGACCCATCGGGCCTAGTGACCCCCTGGGACCCACTGGACCTCCTGGGGGCCCAAACTGTAAACGAGGTCCTCCTGGTGGTGTGAATCCTGGTCGCATCATGTGTTCTTGTCCTGGACCATCTGGTCCATTCTGCAGGAAGTTTGGTCGTGGTCCGAGAAGTCGTAATCCTGGTGGCAGACCCAACATTCTTGGTGGATTATCCATGAGCATACGGGGTGGTCCCAGCTTGTCATCTGGACCAGCAGGTCCGTGCATAGACACTGGTGGTCCTCCAGGAGGTCCCCCAGGTCGTAGCTCCTGTAGCCCCGGCAAACGAATTGGGCCACCAGGTGGACCTCCTGGCAGCATGTTGGGTCTTTGCCCCGGAAACTGATCGCCTGGTCCAAGAGCAAAGCGTATCTCTGGGGGGCGTAACAAAGGTACAGATAGTCCCTGATGTCCGGCTAATCTAGGTACTCCACCTGGACCTGGTGAACTGCTTGGAATGACCATTGGAGGTCGGGGTGGCCGGTCTCCCGGATGACCACCAAGTCTTGGATCAACCCGTCCACTAAACTGAACGTTTGAATTGGCGTTTTTAGTGAAGTTAAAGTCTCTGTCATCCGTATCAGCTTTGTTTTCATCTGGCGTTGCTCTGCCCGGTGATCGCCCTGGGGGAGGCATCATACCTTCCAAACCAGGAGAACCTTTAGGTGGTTCAAACCTAACCCCAGGGCCAGGGGGTGGAGGGGCTCTAAAGTTTGGAGGCGGCAACCTAGGGTCGAATCTTGGCAACCCCATTGGCAGGCCTGGAGGTGGTGGTCCACCTGGGCGCATCGCAACTGGTCCAGCTGGAGCTCCTGGTGTAGCAGCCATTGAATTTTCCACAATGTTTTTGATTGCTTGAGCTAATGAGTTTGGGGTACTTATTGGGGGAGGTGGAGGCTGCAGTCCTGGAGGGGGTGCCATCGACATTGGGGTACTTGTTGGGGGCATCTGGCCAGGCCTTGGCGGAGCATTCTGAAATATGAGTACATTGTAATCAATGATGTGACAGGTTAAAATAATCAATCAATACGGGCATCACTATTCACTACTTCGAAAAACAGATTTAAGCACTTAAGTGGTGGAATCAAAAATCTGATTTCTCTTCCCTCTACTCAGTTTCCACAACAGTCTTCAGGAGCAAATTGTTCATAACCTTTTGACTATTTCACTGATGCTTTCTCATTTGCAAGTCCAAATACAGTACAGAATGTCCTTATGACTTCAGTGATGTCGGCCTATTGCTATTGACCACTACAATTTCTGTAAGTTATATACCTGCTCCCCAGGAGGCAGCATGCCAGGCATTGGTTCCATGCGATGCACTTCATCTTGAGGAGGAGGAGGTCTGCTATCCATTTTTTCTGGCGGCGGCTGGGCTGGTTCTGCTCCTGGAGGTGGTATGTCTGCTGGTCGTTCAGGTATCATGGCCATACCTGGCATACCAGGCGGAGGCATCATCGGTGCATTCGTTGGTACAACTCCTGGCACTGGTACAGGGGGGACACCAGAGACGATGGAAGGTATGGACTGTGCTGGTGGTCCACCCATCATCATCGGGGGCATGACACCCATCGGACCAGGCATCATCATCATACCTGCAAGAGGAAGAAACACTGTCATTTCAATCTATGTGGCATCCTACCCAATTCTCATGAAGGGCAAGATTCAAGTGCTGTCACGAAAACAACTATTGGCTGTGCATGCTGAAATCTGGTAATCCTACCAAGCAGCCTTGTCAGTCATTTTGCCATTATACTCACCAAATGGTGGTTGTCCAGGCACAAAAGGCATCCCCATTGGCTGCCCGTCCTCCAGCATAGAATCTTGGGTATCTTCATTTAACGAAAGTCCCCGTCGTCGTTTCTCTACAATGACATAAAACAGGGAACATGAATAGCGGGGAGTCTTGTGGAGTTAGTAGGCCATGATAGCTTTAGCACAATCAGTGGGGAGGGCTGAAGATACTTGCATATCCTGCCTCCAGAAGTATCCTCAGCCGCTGAAGACAAACCTAAGCAGGATTTGATTAAACAGAGCCGCGCTTGTATTGTAGATACAGCACCCCTCAGGAGTTGATACCAAATGGCACAACCCTTAGGGAGACATGTCAACTATCGACTTCTTATGCTGAAACTGCAAGGGGTTGACTCCAACTGGTCAACTCCAAGAGTCGACCAGTGGCTTCTTGAAACAATATGTTATAGATGAATGATATACGTTGGTTCTAGATGCAAGTCTTGTCCGTCCTTGTCAGCAGTACATAGAGCCGGGTCCATAGATATGCTACAAGCATCTCAATCATACTTGAGCATCCCAATCAGCCTATCCCATATTCATTTATAGTCATCACAAAAAACTTGCAAACAAAATCATTCTTTTTCATGCCCAGCAAATATTCCTCAAAAAGCGCTTCCACTACGCTAAATTGATCCAATTGGGACAAAGGCTGGGGCACTGAGATCACTCTCGGACTGAAATGAAGAGGTTCTTGCAAATAGCCAGCACTGCTATCATCCAATATATACATACAATGCATGGGTATGACGAGTGGGATGGGAGGTATCAGGCATCTTGCAAGATAGTGGGATACCCGAGTGAGATAGGATGGCTATGATTGAAGTGATTCAGAGAAAGAAAGTCATTACAATGAAAGAGTATACACTGATGACAATCAGGCATGCCTGGATTTACTGAATTAGTCAGCAGGTCACTTTCAATAAAAGTTTATTTGTCATGGGTATAATACAAGATCAAATGAGGGTCATCGGTGGCAAGCCAACCGCATATGTTCAGATGTCTGTTGCTTTCTGGATTCCAGCCGGAATTTTCTATGTTAGAGACTTAACACCGCACTGGTGGGTCCGTGTCCAATATTCAAGACCAGGAGTGACGAGCTGAATCTCGATCAAAATAGTACAGACCACTGGTGCAAAAATGAGACCCTATTTATAATACATGCAACATCACAATCAAGGGGTGTAAGAAACCCAGAAACAAAACACAAAACGATTTAATCGCATCATTTTATTCATCAAGCTCCTCGAGGCAGATGTAATGCTTGCTCCATCGACACCCAAAATGGAACAAACGATCTGTGAGACGTCAATATGCTAAAGCTATCTACGAGTAAATGTCGGGTAAAACTGTTTTAGAACTATGAAGCAGCTTTTAGTGTTGGCAATAGACAGCTTGTTTCAAACAAAGACTCCTCTTTTTGCTGAAATCCTTTACCAATAATGGCGCTGAAATCAAAACCTAAGCCAACAGCCCTGAAAATAAGATGTCCAATTCTCAACAGGTGACTGACTGAGAGCTAGAGGTCTAGTTACCAGGGTAGGTAGGGGAGGATTTCAGAGGTAAGATGGAAGACCAAGAAAACCACTGGCCTCCAGAGTCTTGCAAACATCCTCCAGTCCCAACATGAACCAGTGCACAAATCCCTGATCCGATTTTCACCCACAATTACTCCCAACGTTCTCACACATTTTCAGAACATTCAACACATTGAAAGTTCCGGAAATTTCATGCGTTTTTACTCTGATCAATGGTGCACTCTATGCAACACAGGACTGATCTTGTGAAGGGGACCATGTTCTGAATGGTTGTTTAAACATGTGTGAGGTTGATTGTTCTTATAGGTGAAAATTGGGCCCACGATTCACACAGGCTTGACCCAAGATAAAAGGCCATATCGCATAAGCCAAATGGGAAATAGAAGCACTACTTTGGAGGAATGTTGATTGGAAGTGCTGCAGTCGGTCAACTGATGAGCGAAGTGAGAGACACCACAGAACACTAAAACCTTTGTCTACTGACACTACAATGTTTGGTTTATTTCAGTGCCAGTTACTGCAAGATATAACTGATGTTTATTTACGGAACTTAGTATAGAGCACAGTTCCTAAATGCATCAGAAATGGAACACTAACATTCCAGCAATGATAAAAGAAAATGTTTCAAGAATACCCAGTAGAAATTCGACACAGATGTACACAGCAATGCAGACAATGGGTGATATGAATAAAGACTAGCAAATGCTCTTACTCCGGTTTTGTACAGGAAGGCCTAGTGTAAATGTACATGGAGATTTGGATAAAAGAATTTGCTAGTCTTTATTCATATCACCCATTGTTGTGTTGACGTACAGCCGACGGATTTGATGAATATGTTGACATTTCTAGTGACCTCTCTTCATTCTCATCCCAACCCTTAACATCATAGTGAGCATGCAAAGGTGTTTAGTTGAACTCTACACAAGTGGTGAACCCTCTCCAGGTTAAGAGCAAGAGATACAAGCCATTCCTCATCGGTCGAATGCAATTCAAAGGTTGAACCAATAAGAGCGCAAACCAGAAACTTACCACTTTGGAAATAAACCGCACCTATTGAGACACAAGAGACAAAAGTCAGATAATCTCTACGCAAATGGGATCCCAAAATTGGAATCGGACATCATGACAGGTAAGAAATTCACCACTAAATTCTGAGGTGACATCCATAGTCACTGAAGTGAACCAACTCAGCTTTGCAGTGTATCACACTCGATCACTTATAGGGTGTCATAACATGTTTTATTTTAAGCAGCATCAACACTACATCTCATCCACTGGTATTGATAACACAGCGTACCTTTTAATTCCTCTGGCAATGTGTCATCATCAAACATGCCACCCTCGGCTAACCGCTCAAAGTCGTCAGGAATCAGCTCCCATGGCACATACGTCACACCGATTTCAACCTCCCAGTTTTCCTTGAAGTGACCAGCATCTTTGATTCCTTTGTTCTGAGCCCATGCAACCTGAAAGTGAAATCAGATATAAGTGGGTAAGGGAAGACCACGCTCGATGGAGATGATCAACACTATGACCATGATTGAAGAACTTGGCCAAGTTTTTGTTCCAAAAAGGCAGGTGATCACGACAACTTGCATTCATGCATGGAAATGATCTTCCATGTCTAACGCAGGGGCACTGATATTGTGAAGAAAACAAGATTTTAAAGAATGCAGCTTTTCTTTCCCTCCCTGCTCTTGTGCAATACCATGGCATCAAAAATGGACATCAAAAAGCAAAATACTGAAAGTGAGTACACAAACCTTGAGGAAGTTTCCATCGAGACGAGTACCCTTCATCTTTTCGACTGCTTTAGATGCATCTTTCCTCCGACTTAATACAACATACGCACAACCCCTAGGAGGAACCATCTGAAAAATAAGAGTGGAATGTAGAGATACTCTTCATTGGCCCCATTCCGTTCTGCTGTCTGAAGCAACTTGCAAGTACACTGCTAGTTTGCAACAACTTACATTAATTGATTCGACTTCCCCAAACCGTTCCAACTCTTCTTGTAGATTATTCTCAGTTGTGAGCCTGGATATATGCCCAATCCAAAGTGTGGTTGTGCAGACTGGAAAACAAACAAGTAAATTCATTCAATTATTACTGGTGACAAAATGATTTCAGATCTGGGAGCAACTGCTAGGTCTCATCATATTTTGCACCATGTGGCTCAGCCAATGAATTTAAAACCATGCTTCGACAATCACTTCATTGCTAATCTGCAAGTTTTTGCAGTGGTACTTTGACTGAAATTCATCATGACCAACTCACCACTCAAATGTTTCTCCTTCAATGGCGGCAAACCCTTCTTCTTCCTCTCCCTCTCTTTCTCACGCCTCTCCCTCTCACGCTCACGGTCCCGAGACCGAGACCTCCTATGACGCTCTTTCGACCTAGATCTGCGCCTCCTCTCACGTGACCTTGACCTGGACCTACGACGACGTCTCGGTGACCTTGATCGTGACCTTGAACCTCTTGCCCTTTTGTCTCGCCTGCGACGTTCGACTTCAGGTGAGCGATGCCTCTCGTCATAGTCATGGTATTGGTAGTCCCTGTAGTCTTCATCCTCTTGACCCTCTTCAAGCTGTCCTTGCTGCTAAAAATATGGCATGAAATTGACTTGGCAGTTCTATTATACTTAGGGTCATGGTCTCAATGACTCATCGGATTTGATTCTTATACTGGCTTTTCAATGAAGTGACATGGTTTCTTATCTTCAGGAATGGACCTTACTGGCCAAGGTAAGTCGGGATGACCCGCTTTTTCTCTTCCACATATCAAAAATATGTCTGGCTTCTTAACAGAAATGAAAACCAGTAGACCCCCAGAAATGAGGAAAAGTAGCACCCTCCTCTGGATACTACAGATCTCTGTAGAATGACCAGTTAAGACTTTTACATGACCTCGACCATTCGCCTGGGAATGAGCCCGCAGCGCTGTGATAATTACCTCCTGCTGGTCAAACCTGATTTCCCTCATGTCCACATCTCCATGCACCTCAGGGAGGTGAGGCTCGGGTGGCGGCTGTGGCTGCCAGTTCGGATTGTTGATCTGTTCCTCAAACTCCTGATGTTGTTGCTCCAATATCTTTTTATGGAGGTCTTCATTTCGCTTCACAACTTCACTTTTGACACCACCATGGGTGATTTGCAGATCTTGTACAGGCATTGGCATTTGGATTTGATCCAGGAGGCCTTCGTATAGAGCACTGGAATGAGGAACGTTGGATATTAGTCAGAATGCTACTCCTGTACCTTGTTTTTTCACAACTACAGGTCAAAGAGGCACTTCATTTGGGCTTGACCTGGAGAGGGCAAGTGGCTGCTTGACTGGAAGACTGGTGTTAAAACCCAGGGCATTTCCGTTGCCAAGTCCGATGACGTTACTAGTTCACCACAATCTGAATAGAGACACTTCTTACCCAGCAGGAAGAGCATTCTTCTTTTCGGAATGAGACTTTTTATGATCGTCCTCATCATCACTCTCTCCATAGTCAAAATCCAGCAATTCCTGCAACAAAGGAAGAAATGATCTTGAATGAAGGAAACCAGAACAGACAACAGAGCTGCTGCACCTCAAACTACACACACACAGTACCTTTTTGAATGTCGGTGGTGGTTCAGGTGGCTTGACATCATCATCAGTGTTCAACAGCTGACTTGTCAATGCCTGGATCTGTGCCAGTAACGTTCCATCAATGGGCGCCTGGTTTTGAAGGATCTGCGTCTGCTGCAAGAGCTGCTGTTGCAGGAGCTGTAACTGCTGGAGTTGAGCATGCTGGGCAGATAAACTTGGAGCTCCAATCTGGAATAATATCATGAACATTATTCTCCAGTGGGAATAGCCAAGAAATCAGATGATTCTCGCTTACAGAAATGGGATCAGTGTCAAGACTAAACTTTTGAATTAAGTTGAGAGATATTTTAACATCAACTACAATTTGAGGAGTAGCATATATACATAAACTCCGCCTATCTTTCAAATACCAGCAAACGGTATCATTTTCTCACCTGTTGTGACTGCTGTATGATCTGTGTGATATTCTTCAACATATCTGTCTGAAGGGCTTGAGTGGATGATGACACGTCATTGTCTGGATGCTGTTGCTGTGGGGTCGGACTCTCAGCTGGTTTGTTGTTCATCTCAGGCTTCATTGCAATGACTATGGCTGGTTTAGTTGGGACCATGGTTTCAACGACTTGACTGATCTCCTTCTCAGCTGAAAATACATTAAAGATTTGAATAATATTAATAGGTCCTTCTTTGTTCAAATTCAATTTTCATGAATGTTACTGTTGCTCCCTGGAACACAGATAACAACAACAGTATTCTAACTATCAAAGCAACACAGTCCCACTTTCACTTCAAACTTACCATTGGCAAGAAGTTGAGGATTCGTTGGATCTGCAGCCAAGTCCATAAGTGGTTGAATAACAGCACTCGGGAACACTGCATTCTTTTGCCAAAGATTCAATACTCTCACCACTCGACTCTGAAAGAAAAATACAAATCCTTTGAAATCCTGTTAAAGAATTAACTGAGGTTTACTTCCTTCAATCCAAATCGATGGATTCTGGCCTATCCTTTTGTCTAGATTAGCAATGGGGTTACGAATTGCAAACTGCTCTGCAAATCACCTTCTTTCATTTTCAATTTTAAACTCAGAATACTCACCCGGTCCTCTGTAGGACATTTGAAGAGATTTTGAAAGAGGATGCAGATATTCTTAGTGAATCTCGGTGCAAAAACATCTTTGTCCACACCGAATTGGTGTCTCGATTGTCTAACTATGGAATCCACCACATACAGTCCAGGAACTTTATATTCTGGTCGACACTGGAATAGAGAAAAGACAACATCAATATTCTTTTAATTTACCATCTATTCTAGTACAATGAGTCTTTGCAATGTACTGATTGCCATGTTCTGTTCATTACAATACAATTACGAATGTCACAATCAGAAGGGTGATTTGGCTACAAGGTTGAAATACAATTATTGTGGACATGACTTTTTGAGCACTGGTTAACCTCAGAATTCCTATCCAACCTAACCTGGATACAAACCTTCTGAATGAACTTTTCCACACTCTGAACAACGTGTTTATAGAACTTTATTGCCTTGATAGCCAGCTTTGTTAGATTGGCCATTTTCTGTCTCGACACTGGTGGCTTGGTGTCGTACAGCGAAGACAGCTGGAGCAGAAAAAAGAATACATGATCAGCCAGCTACTTTCACTTTCTGTTCATCCTGTGTTTTGCCAGGCTTCATTAATAACCATAATCCTGTATACATTGCCTTCCTTGGTGTCCATCTGTGATTGTGGCCATAATGATATAAAACAACAATAGGACTATGAGATAAAATGCTCAGCCTCAGCTCGGGCCTGGGTGCAAACTTTGAACCTCCATGCAGTGTACAGTACATCGTACAACGACGTAAAAACAACCCAAACCATGTCGGGACGGGAGAAACCGCGAGAGAAGAAAAGGGTGTTGAAAAGAGGAAATAGACGCAGGTGGTGAAGTTCGGGTACCTCATTATTGAATGCTCGAACAGCCTCCATGATTGTCGGCTTCGATTTTCTACTTATGGAGCTAAATAAGGGAGTAATCCGAGTTCATATCATCAAAATCATGCACAAAAGCGGCGTGAAGACAAAATGGCGTCAGTCCTTTTCCCAAACCATTCGTTGGACCACGTTTGGTGATTGGTTGCGGCTGATAGTTTCGACCAATCGTGGGTGGGTTTACAAATCGATAGTATATTTTGCCGTTGATAGAAGGCGCTGCCGTTTCACCAAAACTGATTTAAAACTAAAACCAGACAACAGAAAGACATTCTACATGACCTGTTGTACGTTGATGATCCCAAAAGTATTTAAATTCTAAAATGTACAAGATAAATGTTGCATATTTGCCAAAAAACTGTCGGCCAAAGCTGTTGTTTTGACATTTCGGATATAGCATACAGGGCGTGACAAAAAACACCACCAAATCTATCGAGTAACATCATGCTAAAGCCAAGCATGCAAGGGAAGGGCTTATTACTGGACACGATTGAGTCAGATTGACTAAAAACTTTTCTTACCATGTTGTAGCCCATTAGTTGCCTTTGCACAGTTAATACATTCTCTCTTCTTTTGTGTTGCAGATTGATTGAGAGGTGTTGCAAGAAGCAATTGGTCAACTAAGTAACTCTTGAAATCTACCTAAACAATGAATTCGTTTTTTCGTCGACGAATGCTGCTATGTTCACTCAAGTTCTATGGAGTTCGAAGACTTTACTTCTTCACAATATTTATATTTGTTAGTTCCTTGATAGTATTTGGACTGATCGGGTACCACAAACCTTTCCATCAAAAGAAAATACACTCGGATAAACAACAAAGAGAGCAAAGAAAAACTGGAACAATATCTGGAGTTGTTAATCTTCCTCAAAATAATGGTCAGCAGAAACCAACAGTTGAAACATCTGACCAGAACTCAACCAAACGTTTACCTAATTCTCCTGATCAACTTCATATTTTGTCATCAGATGTGCTAAAGCTGATGCGGACTACGAAACCAAATTATAACATTCATACGTTCTACTACCCTTGGTATGGAAATCCAAAATATGATAAGGTTTACCTCCATTGGGGTCACGTATATGAGCAACATTGGAATGCACTCTATGCCAAGCAGTGGCCATCAGGAAGACACTCACCACCTGAGGATATTGGGTCCAACTTCTACCCAACACTCGGGACATACAGTTCAAGAGACAAGGCTGTTTTGGAAAGCCACATGAGGCAGATACGGGCTGCTGGAATAGGTAGTTATCATATAGTGCTTACTCAAGGCGTTTTCCATCATGATCGAGACTGAAGAAGGATCTCAACCCCTGACCATGTTTAGTGTAGAACGTTGCTGACATGATTTTGAGTAAAACCTCATTACAAACTAAAGCCAAGCAAGTCCTAGGTGACTTGAGTGAGGTAGACACTTCTTTGTCTTCAAGAAAATTCTTTTTTTTCAAATCATTGTTATCCTTTTTCAGGTGTAGTGGTTGTCTCATGGCTGCCGGCAAATAGTAACGATGGTGAAGGCAAGTCTTGGAACCATGTGATGATGATCTTACTTGATACTGCTCATAAATATTCACTGAAGGTAGGTATGTGTGGTCAGTCCTGACTACTGGACTAGTGGATGAATTAACATATCAGTTTTATTTGTCTTTGGACCGGGAATGACATCTTCCTCAATTTAGGAAGCATTTTCTTTCAAAATATTGCTGCATCGCCATAAAGATAGAAATATGCAACGTTATGATGTCAGAACTTTGGTATTTCTTTCTCGTATTGATAGCAGTAGTTTAACCTGGTGTCATCTCTCCTTTTTCAGATAGCCTTTCATCTTGAACCATACAAACATCGCAGCATCTTCTCGATCCAGCATAACCTCAAGTACATCTTTAAAACGTATGGTCATCATCCTGCACTTTATAAACACCAGCACAATGGGAAAATCCTGCCAATGATGTACGTTTATGATTCGTACGAAATTACTCTTGATCGATGGCAATACCTTCTCCGCCCTGGTGAAAGGTATTCAATCAGAGGGTCTGAGATAGACGCTTTCTTTATCGGACTACTAGTCAAGGCTTCCCACCGACGAGAACTGCTGGAGTCAGGATTTGATGGTTTTTATTCATATTTTGCCAGCGTTGGTTTTTCCTACGGGGCAAGTCCGCAGAATTGGGGGAGTTTGTCTGCGTTTGCTCGGCAGAAAAACCTGATGTTTATTCCGAGTGTGGGACCGGGCTATGATGATACTAGGATTCGACCATGGAATTTTCAGAACAAAAAATCTCGAAATAACGGTACTTATTACGAGAAAAACTTTAAATTAGCCATGAAGGCCAAAACTGGTATAATCAGTATAACATCGTTCAATGAGTGGCATGAGGGTACACAGCTTGAAATGGCATCGCCACACGATATAAGAAATTCATACGATGATGTTATTTATTCTTATGAAGATTATGAGCCCTATCCACCTGATTATTACATAACTTTAACCAATAAGTTAGTAAAACAGTTCAGTGATAAAAGACCATCATCAAATTCAAAACCTCTAAAGGGCTTATAAAAGTAAGTTTGAGACGGTCTTTTCATTAAGTAGTTTACATGTATCTTGAAGTTAGGGTCAACCTCAGTCATCTCCCCTCCATGTACATGTACATTGAGATGCATTTTGGAATTTGAGTGAAATTTATTTATTTTGATACAAACTGTGTATGTGCCACATGATAATGTATATACGAAAGTCAACACATATATTTAAGACCTATCATATTTAACTTTGTTTTTATTTTATGTGGCGGGATCTTCATTGCAAGGTGAAAGAAAATTAGCTGCTCAGTGGTTCATCTCTCATTTATTTGTTGATTTGTATTGAGAGACGTTCGATTTTGTACGTGTAAGCCTTTTCTGTTGTTCTTATTTTACTTTGTTTATACATCAAATACAACCAGAGGTAATGGTCTGGTGTAGTGGTTGTGAGATATCTGGAATTATTTGTTTTATCTTCTTTTTGAACTTTTTTTGTTCAGTGGTTGTAGTGTTCTAGAGGATATTTTGTAGTCCAGTTTAAAGCTGGACTGTCAGTTACTTGTGCAAATGGACCCTCCCTTCTGACCTGTATCAGTGAAATTCATATTGCGACTGGGATCACAGAAACATTATGTGTACATGTATGTCCAAATATGGCATCCTGACATGCCTCACCTTTTGTATGTGCCATAGCTCTGTATGCCTAAGGTGCTGTTTATGTTTAGACAGGCAATTACAAGAGCTCGTCAAATGCCGAAGTCTCTAACTTCTAATGCTGAAAGGGTGGATGTCGTCCTGGGTGCCGACAAATGGTACCCAGGTTCGAGATCGACTGGACAATTAGCACCCTGGGTGCCATTACACTAGACAAATAAGATAAAACGAGATTGCAAGAAACGTCGTCCCTAAGATCCGTAAGCCAGGCAAAAAGAAGCTGGAAATAAGATAAAACGAGATTGCAAGAAACGTCGTCCCTAAGATCCGTAAGCCAGGCAAAAAGAAGCTGGGTGCTATTTGTCTAGTGTAATGGCACCCAGGGTGCTTATTGTCCAGTCGATCTCGAACCTGGGTACCATTTGTCGGCACCCAGGACGACATCCACCCTTTCAGCACTCTTATCTACCTTTACTACATTCTTTCTTAGGGATAACCACATATAATACTCTGAATCATGTAACTTCGTCAAATGCATATTATTGCCTTGTTCACAGTCTGTCATTGAATGTACTGTTGTTTTGTGCCCTCGGGCTGTTCTTATGATCAAGTCAAGTTGTTATTGTGGTTTAAAATATTTTGAAAACAAGTCTTTTAGTTTTCTACTTTGCCATGATTGGCATTGAATTATGACCAGAATAAATCAAGTTATTTTACATTCAAAATGTATCTTCATCTCATTGTGTTCTTTGGTGAGCAGAGTTACACCATTTGGGGCGTTGATTTAAAAACCCGGGGAACGAGTTTACAATCCCCAATCAAACCCCAAAAAAGGTCATCGGTTGACTAACGAAGCACCACTGTTCAATGGATTTATAGTTGAACGCGATCAAACTACGTCATTTCCGATCGGGGATTGTAAATTTTAGCCAAACCCGGTCTCCAACAGCCAACAGCCAACATTGGCGTTGTTGAGACGGAAGTGTGAACAGCTCCCAATATCGTTGATTTTGGTGGCTAAGGCGCCCCATATGTCTGTAAGCTTGTTATGACAACAGCCAAGATGGTGGACGGCCCTGGGGAATCTCGGGAAAAGGGCTCATCAAGAGTCAAATCAAGCCCCTCTGCGGGCAGCAATAGTCCACAAAAGTGTTTAGATGATAAGGTTAGTATGCGCGGACTTCTACGAAACACTATTTATTTGGGTGTTACTGTTGTGTGGCTTGGAAAGTATGGTGTTTTCAGCCTGAAACTTTGTATCTGTATTCATTATACCGTTATAAACTGGGGTGCCGAGTGTGAAACAATCCTTTAGTTGAAATTTCTAGGCCCAGATAAAACTTCTTTGTCCAAGGATTTTCAACTTCACTATGGAACAACCCCGATAACGCAACCATTCAACGTTGGTCCCATGAGTGGTCGTGTTACCGGGGTTCCACTGTAGTTTCTTTTTTTCAGACATTGTCTACGAAGGATGACTCCAGCCTTGCGTCACTAAATCTGAAGTATAACATCAGATCCAAATCGACCCTTGGGAGTGTGCTCATTGACTATGGTCTTCCCGAGGAGAAGAAAAAACGGCATAAGGTTTGTCTTTTAGTTTCGCTTTATTCTGTGTTTATTGACTAAGTCTATCGCATTCAAAAATTGTTTCATGATGACGTCATTGGTATTTTGGTTTACCAACCATTAGCGGGCGTCATCGCACAGATCAAAAGAAGTTGGTCCATCGTTGTAAGTCTGTAAAAAAGGCATCTAACCCACTATGTTGTAATCACAAGTCTCACACATTGACCACTTGGCCAACCATATCTCTGCCTAAAAAATCCATTGGCGAACATTTTTATTTGTTTTAGAAGCGTGAACCAGACACCAAAGTGAGACCCCCTCAGAGACGTCGGAGAGAAACATATGAAGATGAGAGAGATCGGGAGAGGCGTCTCTACAGAGAGAAGGTAAGTGGAAACGGTTCCGCAGATTGAGTGATGGTCATCAAAATGGAGACAACTACTCTGAAGCTAATATGAATGCCAACCCTAGTCCTACTTACCTCTCCACATGTTAGATCACTCTTGGAAACCTGCCCAATTTTCTGTTTTGATTGCAGTTTTACGAAATTTGTATGTCAAATATTTCAATTTACTTTATGGTTTTTTGTAGGCCATTATTTTCATGCTATAATGAAAAGTGCACTCAAACATGACATAAGTTAGCACAATACATTAGCATGTTTGTTTAATCCCTTACCAATCGACTTTAGCCTTGAAGCTAATTCTATTTTTGGGACAAATTCACTGATTTTAGTACTTTGTATTTACATTATCATTATACAAACCTTGCCTATTTATGGCTTTCTGATCTACTTTTAGAACCTCTTTAGATCTGTGTCGGACATAAGGCCTGGGAAAATATCAAGCTCGTAAAAGTGGATTTTATGTGAGGGTGTCAAACTTACTCTGTATTTTTCTTTTAGAAAAGCCAACAGGTGGTGGATGACCTGGACTCATTAAAGGACCACTACTACGCAAAGTACATGAACATGTTAAATGAGAGGGTTAAAAAGCAGCATGTCGATTTTAAGCGGAGATCTGAGGATCAACAGAGGCAGCTGCAGGAGGAGAAGGAGACTGCAAGTCATCGGGTCAAGAAACGCCTCACAAGATCTGATCTTTCAACAGATAACTCATTTATGAAAGATCTTCACAAGTCACAGTTTCATGAAGTAAGTCTAAAATTAACCTTATGATGCTACCAACATATTCATGATTCATTGTCATTGAGGGTGTTTGTTGGTCAAAATTCCTTCCTCACAGTTGAGAACACGAAATACTGTTTTATTTAGAATGTTTCTCTTAAGAATCTCACAAATAATGAGTGTCTTTCCACTTCCAAGTGTCACTGTCAAAGCTGCAAAATAAATCATTCTGTTTCTTCTTTGTTTCAGATTCTGGCCAGAGAACGAAAGCTTGCAAAGGAAGGCAAATTAAAAACGTTGACCGACTCTGAATTATTCTGGTCAAAGGAGTTGAATATCCCCACAAGCATCAAAGACGATTCACAGAGACGTGGAATTCAAAATAATTTGTTATCTAGTAAGTTGGAATTTGCATCACCACCCGGGCTGATCTGTTTTATTTTGGCTAGGATTTGACTTCTTTCTGAGTCCTGATTGATAAGAATTGACATGTTTTCCTCCTGAGAAACCCAGCAGTCTCTCAGCTGAGTGGGAATCTGATGTCATTGAATCTCTTCTCTTCCAGTGCTAGGTGGTGATTCATCAGAGAATTTCAGCTTTACAGACCAGGACTCCATCAACAGCTTGGATGACACTCAGCAACCTGCCACCAACCTCAACTTGTATCAAATCGAAGAAGTCTCAGAGTCGAGACCAAGTACCCGGGAGCAACAGACTGGGAGATGGGCTGTCACACAGCAGGCTCAACATATTTACAAGGTAAGATTTGGGACACAAACATGTCGTCTTTGTGTGAAAGTTGATTGTGACAAAACAGACAGGTACATGTAGCCCCAGCAAACCTTTCCATGGTCTGCATATAAACACTCCCAACAGAATCTGGCCTCCCTGGTGGTTGAGATAAGGATCCGTTCCCTTCTCTTTAGTGCAAGTCTTCTCTTTCTAATAAGTTAGATTTGCTTGTTGGCTCAAGTACAATAGTTAGCCTGTAGTGTCACATTTTGTCAACATTTTGTCAACATTTTCTCTTGACTTCCGGCAGCCCACAAGAGACAAGGAACGAAGACGTGGCTCTATGAATTCACAGGCCAGAAAGACGAAAGATGAAGTAGAAATACAGTTTCCAAGGGTGGGTAGATCACAAAGTTACTCAGGTCTGTCGGCGAGTTTAGACTGCAATCAGTGCTGTTGCAAGGACTAAAGGCAACATTGTTAGCAAGCTCAGTAAAACTTTATTTGCTGACCTAAGAAGTCAGTTGTCATCATTGTCAAAATGTTTGCCCAACAGTTGTTGGTGATATAACAGTTTTCGTTGAGGTTTCAGTACTTGGTGGTAACTTATGTTGTGTCTTTGTTTCTTTAGGTTGAGATGCCTAAATTGCACTGCTTCACAATGAGTCTGGCCAAGCCACCGCCTGATCTTGTTGAGGTGAGTAGCTTTCCTTTTCTGCTGCTGTGATGGCATTTGGTCTTCTTGTGGTGTGTGACTCTCATGATTTGACCAACAGTACTCTTTTAAAGTTACTTGCTTGATTCATATTTTCAGTCACCAAGGCCCATTAGCTCAAATCTAACTTCATATGACATTTTTTTAACCTTGCAGGAAAGACGGAAAGCTGATTTGGCCAATAGAGAACGAGAGAGACGAGTCTTCCTTCGTAAAATACAGAAAATGTATCAACTTGCCATGGCAAATACAGCATCAGCAAACAGGTATGTTATTTTTGATTGTCTGATATGTTTTTTGATGGATATTTGCTTGTGTGTTCACTTCATGGAATTATTGTTCCTGGCTCCTGGCTTTGAAAAAGACATTTTCTTCAACATGGCAAAAGTTCTGAAGAGTCTATATTTGGCAATCCAATTCACAAACTGTTTGATTTTCTTTTTCAGAATTTTAGACAAACATGACCCAGATGACTTATTCCTGTTGATGGAAGGCCCCAATGTCAGTGACAAAGTAAGTGGTCTTATTTGCAAGAATGCTTCCATGATTTTACCCCATTTGCTGGATGTCACAGAACATCAACATCCAGGATGATTTTGGATTGCATCTGCTGCCTCTGATTAAACACTAAATACTCTGAATAGATTACAGTTATTTGAGTTGTCTGATATGCCGAGGGAAAGATCATACTTTCTGTCACTTTTGTCATATTCTTGTGCAGTTATGTTCATGTATTTTCACATTGTGCCTGTCTCATTTCAGACGAGCCATTACGCATTAAAACCAAGCCCCTTCCATGATGAAGCCAACATTGATCATTTCTTCCTGACACATACCGATCAGTCTTGGCCGCCAGGAAAGTATGGCATTGCCACGATACCGGAGGAGCGGGAATCCGAGGTGCAGACGCGGCAGTCTTTCATCACGCACCAGACACACACCGAGGAGATTACCGATCGAACCGGCAGCGGTGTTAGCGCACCGTCTAGTAAAACATGGCAGATGCGACCGGAGGAGTCTGAGGCCAGGTAAGATGACATGAACTGAACACTCGGACCCAGCTAGCCTAATCCGTGACTGATTCTGGTTGACTATCATTTTGTACAGATACTGGTGTAGACACATTATCTTTGTTCAAGGCCTTCTGACAATCTTCTCATTTTCCATGTAACTTTTCCAGATCAAAACCAATGCCCATCATAAGTAGAGAAAAGTCAATACCACTCACTATGAATGAACTTCTGGAGCAGTGTCCCGAGGAGAAAATTATGGTAAGGTTCTGTCAATCTTATTTCTGTTTCACTCATGAGAGCTTTGTTTACATGTAAGTTCTCAAATCTATGAAATAGAAGAGCCACCTGTTGGCCATTTGGCATAACTTCATCTGGCCCACTTGGCTCATGACTTCAGTCTCTATTTCAAAGTTATTTCCGAAACAAGACATTTTGAAAGGATGATGATGGGAAAGGGGACTTGGAATCAACATCCTGATCTCCTGATTGCTGAGTGTCTGAAGAATCATCTTGTATTGTAGTGTCTTGATTCCTTATGTGAGAGTTCTCATTCTGTAATTGCTTCCTTTAATCAATGCTCCCTCACTTTATGACAGGAGGCTAAGCAACTGAGCTCTCTCTGGACCAACTACATGAAAGAGAATAAACCGATGGCCGTAAATACGTGATGTGCCTGCCGATGATGTGGACCCACACAACAGGGCAGCTCGGGATTCAGATCTTTGTTACTAATCTTGACATACTCACGGTGGCTCACTATGCATTTGTATGGACTGAAAATATCAAGGTGGAGTGAAAAATGATAAATACCACAACCACTTTACCCCTGTTCTTTGTCACTTGAGTTTTGTGCCAATTAAATCGTTTTGTATTAATCACAATTGGACAAGTTGGATTATCTCACCATTGCTCACTTCTTCAGAGAGAAACATCTGCAAAACAATCGAAGACATCTACTTGAATCATGTTAGACCATTCCATCCAGTTCATGTCTATTTATAGAACTTGTCACTTGTTTGTCTATTTCAGCAGTGTAATGATCATGTTCTATTTGGTGAAGCTTTGTTTTTATGAAATATTTATTGTAAATATATCTCTTATCGTTGTTTGTAAAGGAATAATGGTATTAAATGATGCTCAATCAAAATGATTTGTTTCAATTACAGTACATTCATTTCCATAAGTTCTGTGGAGACCTTCCACTGGTATTCCTTTAGTGTAATCGTGGAGGAAGAAACTACTTAAATATGCTGGGCTTTCACCAGAACATGCTTGAAAGGGCAGTCTCATCCAGAGACCTGATCACTTTCAAAGAATTTGGCTCGTGTTGTAAGAGACTGTTTTAAGTCAGTCTCCTCTTAAAGTTGGGAACATTCTCAAAGACATCGATCTCCGACTGGTCTGAAGACACTCATGGGACAACTGGAGGGACAAGAGACTTGATGCAGGTATCTTGAGTCCTCCCACACGTCGGGAAGCCTTATGCAAGAGAAACTGCAGACTGTCTCTTTTAAAGATGCAATCCGGTCCTGATATACGTTCATTTCTGACTGATTATAAGTCAGTTTCCCTAAACTAGAAGGTGAGATCCTTCACAGAGACGGTCAACGCTGACTGCTCTGAGGACAGTCTCCTCTAAAAGATGAGATCCTTCATAGAGGTGGTCGTCTCCGACTGCTCTGAAGACAGTTTCCTATGAAAGGTGAGATCCTTCACAGAGACAGACATATCTGACTGCTCTGAAGACAGTCTCCTCTAAAATATGAGATCCTTCACAGAGACAGTCATCTCCGACTGCTCTGAAGACAGTCTCCTCTAAAAGATGAGATCCTTCACAGAGACAGTCATCTCCGACTGCCCTGAAGACAGTCTCCTCTAAAAGATGAGATCCTTCACAGAGATAGACATCTCCGACTGCTCTGAAGACAGTCTCTTATGAAAGGTGAGATCCTTCACAGAGACATTCATCTCTGACTGCTCTGAAGACAGTCTCCTATGAAAGGTGAGATCCTTCACGGAGACAGACATCTCCGACTGCTCTGAAGATCATCACCAATAAAGTACGCAAGGCAAGGGCTAAAAAAAGTAATACTGTTTATTTACCTTCTCGAGGGGACATTCTAGTTCTACTTGTGAGAGCTATTAGGGAGTGAGTCCGCACACTGACAGAAATTCTACACATGTACTACAAAATAGGCGTGCATCACAACACAACTGGGAAGCCTGCCTTTCACCATGTTTGACAGCGTTACTCAGCCAATACATTTTTTTGGAACAAGCATATTAGTTCTCATACAGGGGTTAACGGATGATCTAGTCTCCACAAATTTCGAGATATGTGACCCACGGTGAATCTACCAATGGGCATCCTGAGATACGGGTTTTTGATATTCCTACCGAAATATCAAGAGGCGATGTTGAAAATCACTGGTTATATCAGGATGACCAATGGGTACCACAATCCCCTCTATACAGAACATACATATTGAACTATGATTACAGCCAACACATTCACCTTGTCCTCTTTAATTGCATTTTAGCCTAACATACAACATCCTGAGATACAAGTTTTTGATACTCCTACTTCCAAAATATCAAGAGACACTGATTATGTCAGGATGAACATAAAAAGATTAGGCTCTAATTCACATGGATCACAGGAACAATTAAGCACCATGCTATTATATACCTGGCATGGGCCACAACAGACATTCCGGATTCCTTGTGAGCTCTGTGTCTGAAGAAATTGAGGGGCAAAAGAAACTGAAAGGAGTGCCGTTTGGCCCCTCTGATAATCTTCTAAACAAATGATTCCGACGAATCTATTATGGCCAGTAACCAGTGTTTAAATTTGAATCCCCACCATGCCAATGAAGGGTTGCTGGGGTTCCCACAAACTATCCCTTATTTGCCTCAATAATCCTCTTCTCCCATTGTCAAACCCAATGATCATGCCATTTCCAAACAATCTAGTCACATGGAGCACATATTTCATTTCCATTCTTTTCCCAACCAATAGTCAACAAATTTGGTGTGATGTATGAACAGACCGAGGCAAGCCCAACCTGATCCCTTTATAACAGATACCGGTAATCACGCTTTATAATGGCAGTGTTTCACGGTTTCACAAGGACAATGTCACAACCAGGCAGCGGAATGAGATCACTTAAGTCCTTTCTTAACACGACAAAACCGTATTCCAGCTACAACCCAAATCTCTCTTTCGGTCCTAGTATCTTTCATCGATTACATAAAGTGCAGAAAATCCACACTTTCTTTCATTTAGTCTCTCAACGAAGTCTCTTGCACGATTGAGGTATGTCACTCCAGCACCGAGTTCGCACATCAACACATACATAAATGTCCCATGTTGTACAATTCGTTTATGTAACGTGATCCGTTTGAGTTGTAATTCAGCGGCAAGATGCGCCTGAACGAAATCAGCACCACTCCAAGTTGCCCACATCTTATCAAGTCTGTCGGGGTCGCCCTCTGCTTTGAACGCGGTAACTAAGTAAGCTGTCATTTGGTTGGAGGGTTGCTTTGGTAGTGAAGTGACGTCTGGTGCACCAAGAGTTCTCGTCTCAATGAAACCAGCTGAAGAAGAAATGTATTGATCATTATAAGGTGTTTCAGTAATATAAGAATGTTAAGCACACCATGTGAACGAAAACCCCGAGAGAGAGCCGTTCAGTAAGCTACATGATTAAGCCACTGGTAGCTCACTTTTTGTGTTGCTTAATACACTTCCCTTTGTTTTGTACAAACCGTGAATTGACGTTGCTTTATAATAACCCTCGTTTAATTGTTAAGAAGTAACATAGCTTTAAAGGCAATAAGCTCCTACCTTGATGGTGGATTTGTTCATTTCCATGACCTTCATGAATAACCTTGATCCAACTTGGATCATGTTGGAATGAGCCTTGTTTTGTTGTATTGAAGACAGCATAGTTTATATATGGAAATCTGGCTGAAATGTACAAACGATAAAGAATATTTTCAATTTTTGTTGAAATGCTGAAATACAGACCTGAAATGCCCTTTTCAGATCTAAGGATTTCGACCATAACCCTGATTTACTGATCAACGAAACCAAATCGAAATCACCTCTGCTCTATACCACCACAAATCACCTCTGCTCTATACCACCACAAATCACCTCTGCTCTATACCACCACAAATCACCTCTGCTCTATACCACCACAAATCACATCTGTCCACTGAGTAGTACGAGACTCTGGTGACCAACGACCCGCCACATGATACATTGCGATAACTTAATAATCATACAATATATTGGTATCGGGCGGCCAAGTTTCTTCTACCAGAAAATTATCTTGGAATGAAATACATGTAATGCGGTGTCCTTAGGTGCCAGGGTCGGATCGGCTTACTGAGGCAGGCAGATAATGAAGAATGGGACCAGGTGGACAGATCGGTTGGATTATGATAACAGTAAACTATCGACAAGGTGGTAGAGGTATAGCGTAAGCTTGTCGTTTTAGTAAGGTTAATACATGTTCAACTTCACCATAGCAGGATGAAAGTCGGGTCTAGCTTTGGATCTGACCTTTTATGACTGAATCATGTCTTAATTAAGAACAGTGCCAGTAAACCAGTGCCTTCTTTTGTTGTCCAACAACGGTCTTTCATAACACAACACTCTCAAGTCAGAAAGAAAGATTAAGCAAGTCATTTTGACAAGCTTCCAAGAAACAGACCTCAAACAAGAGACGTGTTTTCTTCTTTGGCACATCGTGCAAAAATAGATGAAACCACGTTGGCGGTTACCACTGCATCTCTCGAACACATCAAACAAAATCCCCTATTAGTCAGGCCTGTCACGTTAACTCAAGAACACTGGCAGGAAAGCTTTCACGTTCCACTCTCGCATGTCATTCTTTATGGACGTCCAAGGAATAACACAGCAGCCTCGCATTCCCCTGTTGGCATCTGTCATGTCATCCGGCACTATACAAGACAACACGCTTCATTCAAACATCAAAGGTTAGTCAGCGCTGTTGAGCAGGAGGCCCTTAACAATGGGATCCGTCCTCAGTAAAGAAAGGACAAAGTGGACGGACATGAATACTCAAACAATCCAATGATGTTCATACATATATAGATAGATTCCAAACTGCCAATGTTTCATGACGTCATAGGCGACACATTCAGTAGTTGATAATACTACAGCTGGCAATAAAGTTCCAGTTCTGGTTTGGAATTAGGAACAGAGTTGAAAAAAATGCTCAGTCACGTCAGTGGCATATACTGCTGGTGAAACCAGCAGAACTGTTTTATTCACTTATCTTCATTTTGCATGCAGTGATAGTTATTGCCACCAAAATGTTTCATTGACTATGCCTCAAATCCATAGCAAGATGTTCTTAATTAAGTCATGATTCAGTTACAAAAGGTCAGATCCAAAGCTAGACACGACTTTCTCATGATCCAAGGGAATTATGAATAAATCAATTCAATCTCCCAACATGAAAGTGGACGTTAATTTCACTCAGAACACCAACCTGATGCCCTCAGAATAAAGCAAGCAACGACGTTGAATGAGCAGGAAACTCCTGTGGCTCGCCATACCACTTGCTTCTTGTGATTGATATTCGTAATTAGCGAGTTCGCCTTGATCGAATCACCCGCTGGCTGAATCAGATCAATATCAAGAACTGGAATGAACCCCTGGGAATGAACCAGAATGAACCAACTCTTCGAAGCCTGAAGCCATATCCTCGGAAGCCGTATAAAGTGTTTTTCCGATAGATCTGGCCAAATGTATTGGCTGACCCATGAAGCTGCATGTATCACATAAACATAAAGGAGACTCAAAATCCCAAAACAAACATTGGAACAAAGAGGGGGCAATACAAATTGGGCTGTAATTGGAAGTAGTTTGGGGTTTAGTAAATTATGGTGTGGTGATCATTTCTCCCGTTCCCAAACCAATGTTAGCTTCAATATTGCTGACCTGCTGTTAATTACTAAAGCATAATAATGTGATCACAATAGTATGTTACACCACAGTCTTGAAAGACTCTGGTAACACAGCCTTGAACAGCCGGTGTCACAGTTGACCGGCTTTAGTTGACACCGTCAAAGAGCATTGGTTAGGCTGTGATGTGGTCTCATTCCCGAGTTGAACTCGGTACCTTTGGCCAGAACGATATGAAGAACACTATACACGTACATGTACTCAAGATTAACATTCATAAGGCCACTCTTGATATATAGACATAGAACTCCAATGCGTTCCTCTGATTTCATTGAAAGAACAACCTGATATTGCTGTGTTTTAAAGAAAATCAAGTTACCGCAGATTACAAGTGATGTCGCTGTCAGTGAATATCTACCAGCTGATAAAGTCACTCAGGCTGTTATTGGAACAAAAGTATTTTTCGTCTCCATGGTAATGCCTGAAAACTACGAAGGCAGAGCTGCTGTTGAACACGACTTTCTTGGGTACAGATAAAAGCAAGAATTGCCTTGGTATTGTGACTTCGAAAGTTGCCAAGGACAATGATCTGGAGTAATCTGATTTGGGCACGGATCAAAACAACAACAGTTCTCTGGGAAACGACAGGATCTATTGACCATATATGGCCGCCACTTTTACCATGTCAGCATCAGTATCAAACCTAAAGTGTTCTAACTTGGTCATTTATTTTGGCTTTATCCATACATGTCAGCATTAACGTTGATCAACTGGTCAACGAGAGCAACCAACACGGCAAGAAAACACAATACACATACAAGCAACTCTCCTTACTACACAGAATGAAATGATCAATACACATATTGATTCGGTGACAGGTGATTCACTACATAACTGTGGGGAACAATCACAACAATAGGCTGAAACAGTGCTGACCGATTTCATTTCGTAACTGAAGTAACTCGATCTATATTGGGTTACAAACCGCCACATTTCCTTAAGGTAGTCAATTCCTCTATAGGAAAGAAAAAATTGCCAAAAATGTGACTCATGTCTCAAAACGCACACTCGGATACTTTCAATCTCCATTTCTAGCCTTGTTAATAATTTACATTGTTGTTCATTTTGACATTTAAGATACTCCATCAGTCTAAAGTATTCTCAGTTTGCCAATAAACCAATAGTAACAAAGCCCATAAGTGGCAATTTTCACCCACACAAAATGCATTATCGTGCATCAGGCAAACGCCAAAAATAGACGATCACATCTAATTCTCCAAATGGAAACCAATTTCCCCAGGAATGAATCATCGGAGATCCGTAAGTGCCAGTCAAGAAGGCGGAGCAGAGTATTTTTTGTCCAGTCTGTACGTTTTCGGAAGGTGATTTTTCACCCGGTATATAAAAAATATATTCTACTCAGATTTACAAAAGGATGAGTAGGCCACCCCTTCAATTGACAGTTGGGTTCCCGATCCCAGCACATACGAAACTGCACAATGGCAAGTTTTGACCCACATGAATAATGAAATGAATTGTAGTGGGAAATGAGATTCCAAATTCTACTTACGTCTTTCATTGACATCACGTAGCAGCATCCCCTCCACAAACTGCGGATGTTGCTGTATCACATGAGCCACGTGAAGGAACCCTTCCTTGAAGGAGCGGAACAACGGCGGTGGAGGAATGTGTTCAAAGAAGTTATAAATGACGAAGAGTTCCTGATGGGTCATGCGTGCTGCATGGTCATCGCTCTCCATGTCCAACACGGACGAGGAATCTGAAACAAAAATGGAATTGTTTTTCATCAAAAACTGACAGATCTAACAAAATTGCAACGATGTTCGCCTCTTCATTTTATTAGGCAAACTCATCGAACTGTAGTTGAGCCAAGGCTCTGACAATGAGATCAAAGGCAACCTGATTGGTTTCTACTCTGTGGCTAGTTTGGGGAAATTGGATGGAAGCACATCAATCAAGAAACAAGTTGAAATCTGTTGTTCAAATTTGCTACCGAGCTGACAAATGGAAAAAAATATTCCGTTCCAGAAGCTGGAAGAGCATGCCGTTTGGTCGCACTTGACGTTTCAGTGGTGGTGTGACGAGAGACGAAGTGACTGATTGACAAGCTGTGCCGGTGAAGAAGTTGAAAATGTCCTAGGATAGAATGCCCGGGAAACAAAGGATTCTATTATGCGCTTCAGTCTCTGAGCTATTGACGGTCAGGGTCTCTATAGAACCATATTGCAGAAGACAATAGGGCCGGACACTTCTTCCAGGGGGGGGGGGGGGCATTCGATACTGTTACACCGGCGTGGATAAGGGTAAATCTGGCCATCCTGCCTGGCTCCTGTCTAAAGTCTCCCTATAAAGGTCATGCCCACTATTACTGAATAGTACGACTGGTTATCCAACACCAATTACAGGTGCATGTTATTATTAGCGCTTGTGAGTTAGTCGTCATCCAATCCTCGAGCGGCTATTAAAGGCGTCATTAAGAAAACTGTAACATGAGTAATAAAGAGTGATAATTTGCATCATTAACTAATTCTGCAGCAGACGGCCTTTCATGTAATGGTTTAATTATCTGTGTCAAAATATATCAGTCCAACAATTCATACTTTGGTGTCAAGGGACCTTTGCCTTAGTTCCTCACATCACATTTACCTATAACCCACAGGAAACATCTCCAATTCAATCCAGTGATACACCCACCTAACATCCATAGACAGAAACCATTAGGCCATGCCGCAAACCATTCCTTAGTCATTAGCTCGATTGACCATCTAAAGATACAGTTAGGCTCGCTCTCAGCATCACTGGACTGAATTAGTCGAGGCTGCCAGCGAGTTGATTAGCTAAAGGTTGGACACTGTCTCATTAATCCATCGTATATCACGATGAAAGAGAATTGATTATGCGGATGACAATTAGATATCAAGAGTTAATTGCTGTGGGAGAACAGGAAGACCTTTCCTCCTGGGTAGAGGCAAGGCTCGACCATAATTCAGTATTCTATTTTGTTACAGCAAACCCATCCCTTCATCTCTAAAACGCCAACGTTGCCATTAGAAAACGCACGTCTGTCACAGAGAAGGTCACCATCGCCAGGAATGTCTGTATAAGGCTCTACAATCTACCTGTTGATCGAGAACTAGTGGAAACCATGACAACCTATCAGGATGCTGCCGAAACCATTTTGACTTATTTCATTTGATAAGCATTTAGGAGTGATATATACGGCCGCTTCAGCATTCATTCTCGGATGAGGACAAATTTACATTGGTGTTTGTTTATCATTCTCGTGCATCATTCTTGAAAAAGACGTGACAACTGCAGTAAATGTTGAGGAAGCGCAGGAGGATGGACATCCTGAATTATTAAGTGGTTTTCAATATACTCCGCCTGTCGATAGAAGTAGGAGTAAAAAAGCCTGATCTCAGGATGAGGATGGAGGATTGTGTAAAAATAAGATACATGGATCAAGATAATTTTTTTCTGGATGACAATTTTACTTCGAGCTTTCATCTCTTTTAATGAAATGAACTTTTAAATAACAGGGCATCAGAAAACTAGTCACCAAAACAATAACACTGATTAATGAGTTATATAGTTTGATCTATTCCATACGTATAAATAACAATGGGAATTAATCCCAGATTAGACCTGAAATTCCATCTGATAGAATGCCCAAGGCTAAGGTGCAGCTCGGCTGAGCGTATTTCTAAAACGACAACAAAGGCCGTTTACTATGAAGTGTCCTATTTATATAGGATATCGATGATGTTTTCCTTGTAAATGATATGTCTGTGTACCTAAAATACAAACAAAGAAGTAGCATATTTCCGATATTTTTGAAAATCGATCACCCAAATATAGACAAGTCCTCCTTCATCTGGTATAGAAAAATATTGATAAGAGATAACTTTTGCAACATTTTCGGGATATCCGCCTTGGTGAAGATAGCAACACAACTCATTTTGGCAGGGGATTAGCCCAACTATCAGTCCCAACAATCGGTCCCTCAAGACAGTTTTATGATTTGGCAGTTACCCAAATAAGTGATCAGCTTACTGATACTTAACATAATTGACATTAACAGCAATAATGATCTTGTCTGCAAATACATTAGGTTTCGGCTCCACATCAGCTCGCTTCGGTTACTGTTGCTTTTCAACACATCTTCTGATGATTCAATGCCCATCTCCAAACACCCTCTTCCTGTAACATCATTTTCCTCTTAGCCAAATCTTTATACAGCAACATTCAGCAGTCGTCATCGGTGGTTTTTTTGTTAGATTGATTTATACAGTAGAAAGGCCAATCACAAATATTCAAAGGATACAAGATTCATCCAAAAGAGCGTTCTTATGAGCAATATATTGGAGATGTAGCATAAAGAAAGGCACAGTATAAAATCAAAGTTTCTAATTCCCGGTTGGTTACATTGGGCCCGTCTGCGTCTGCGTCCATGACACAATCATTAATTACCAGCCTAATTTTAGCAAAGTCAATTGATTTTTAACATTGATGGCGGTAGTTATGTGGAGAATATTGCCTAAACCTTCTCAAACTAATGGATAAATCGATAAGTTAAAGGCTTCCAATATATCCTATCCTATCCTAAGTATGAGCAGAGGACCAAGGGAAAGATCCAAAGAACTCTCATCGATCGAGTATATATATATACTGCACTTTTTTTAGTGATATTCCAATAGCAAACTGCAATTTTTTAGTGAACCTGGGTCACCCCCAACCGTAGATCCTGATGAAGTTTTATACCAGAGCCGAGAAGCGAACATTAACCCCTGATATCCTCATGATGAGTCACCCCAAGGTCATGACCAATCAAGACGCCAAAACCTGGAGTCGTAACCCGACCTTTGATGAACGAGCCACATCGGGACAAAGTCGCGACTCCGTACAAAAGAAACTGAACAGATCGATATGAATCAGTCACATAAGACAAATCACTGGCATCCTAACCCGACATTTTAAATCAATATCATTGCTCTCCTCCCTCTCTTGAGACTGCAGCGGTCACGTTGCCACAACCACTAAAGCTTATAAGGAGATTCATTGTTCGCCTGATTTGTCAGAGTTTTATAATCAGTCTCATGAATTAGGTACACGTGCCAGGAAAACAATAATTCTCCCCAAAGGTTAGATATTTTTCAATACCTACCAGCCTCCGTTCCGCCATTGCACTACAGATGATCGATTGATAAATGTATCCTTGTTTTTGACTTCAATGAAGAATGATGACATTTCGGTGATGTGCATTTCAATGGCTCTAAATCGTGTGGGAGAAAGGTACATTCAAGAACAAATTGAAAATAAGAAACCTAGACAACAAAGGAAGCCTCTTTATCTCTCGGGTAAATAGAATGACTAGGCTTTTGTGCTTCTCTTCTCGATCGAAGAAGCGCAACATTTACACACACTCAGAGGCAACACCTCCATGTTTTTTCCGACTGAATACCTTCATCAAGAGATCAGTGGAAATCACTCGAGGGAAAAGAAGACTGAAGAGGTGGATTTGAAAAATATCCAATTGGACAATCACAAATTCATCATCCCTTTACTTAATCTTAGTTCTGATTGAAACTGCTTTAAAGGGAGCCTATAGACAGGAGACAGTCGATCGTCAATCCCATAGAGATCTCTCCTATCTCAAAGTATGATGAATATAAATGTAATCAACGCCAATTCTAAGACAATCCAGGCCCCATATACTAGTCTCCTGAAGACAACCAAACTGACCCCCGCCTGTACAACGACCCTCTTTAAAGGGTGTCTGTAGGAAGGGAGGAGTCGGGCAGCTCTCTATCTACCTGATGCATATGTGCACAGTATAGTTTCACGGGAGACATCTGTGACTTTCGTATCTCCCTGCATTGAAATATCACATAATTACTGATTTTCTAGAATAAACTAACCTGAACCACACGTATACCAGCTGCTGTATAGTGTAGGCCTACCAGGCTTTCATACATTGATGTGATATAGAGGAGTATGTCATTGACTCTATAAAACGCGGTGACCACCAATTTGACTCCATTGTCCATAGTCCCCCTTTTTAAAAAGGTTCTTCCAGTTTTATCAGAATTCTTTCGCCCAGGCAATAATTGGTCAGCGAGCCTTTGATTACAGGCTTGGTAGAGCGAAGAGATAGTAGCAATTAAAGCAACTGACAAGAGATGCCTATACTTGATTGTTATGATGTCCCGAAAAAAGAGAAATCGGCAAGCCGGCTACATTTTTAGCAGCAAGCTGACATTAACTGCCGAAACCGCCGATAAGGATTGTCGGGAACACACCACTATATATCTATCAGTGAGATCCCGTACAAATGGGAATGCTGGGACCAATTCCACCGTGACCAAAACAGGCAGATCGTGCCAGATAGCTCGATTCTGACGAAACAGTGAGTTGATGGAACATCTCCATGACCTAATACGAAAATCACTAGTCAAAAGGTTTATGAGAATATATCGAATGACTTACCTACAGACTTGGCGCGTTTGTTCATGAATGACCCTACTCAGTCATCTGCTCATCAGTAAATGTGTGTTGTGTCGCAGGCTCAGCAGTTGCTTGGCACTACAAGTCGCTCGACGCGCCGCATGGGGGCTGGGAAATTACTCAGGATCGGTGACTACACAGAGCGGCCTACTCATGGCCAGTTACATAATACCATAATCGGTCGGAATACAGACAAAACAGTGCTAGCTCTACATCTGACGAGCAATGATAGGGGAACAACTTGTCAAGACGACAAGCATCCGGGCTAGCTCTTGGAAACGACGCATTGGGGAACAACCCATCTTGAATACAGATCAGTGCCAGCTCTGGGCAATGGCGTATAGGGGAACAACCCATCTAGTGCTGCCCTTGGCTCTGGGTGAAACAGCATTTGTTATCTCGCCATGTCTGGTTGTGACAGTATCTGCAATCTCATCAGGTCTCGTTATGGCAGCATCTCCTGTCTATCAGGTCTGGTTGCGTCAATGCTGTATTAGGTCTGGTTGTGGCAGCATGTTATGGTTGTTGCAGTATCTGCTGTCTCTTCAGGTCTGGTGTTCTGATTTCTTGCAATCCCTTTATGGAAACGATCAGGTATTCACCATGTGAAAGTGAGACCCATTTTTCATAACGGTGGAGACAAGGTCCACCCTATACACCTTTCCAGAAATGGGGCGCTGAGTGTCCGAAATAGTGATGTAAGGGGAAAATAGGCCTTATGGTGGAGGGACAAAGGAGATAGTTGCAAGTATTTGGCATTTTAGACTCATATTTCGTGCTATATAAGGGCCGTTTAGACGACGCGAAAAAATCCGGATGCGTCCCGAATCCGGATTAATTTTTCGTCGTGTAAACGCAAAAAGATCCGGATCAATGTGGTTGCATCCGGACTAAAAAGGTACCATCGCCTTGGGTGGTTTTAATCCGGATTCATCCAGATTCGATCCGAATGCGGTCTTTTCGCCTGTCGTCTAAACGGCCCTAATAACTACGTTGTATTAAACATAATGCTCAAAATTGATTCATGAAAAAGGTGATAGGGCAATATTAGCAGTAATGGAAAAAAGTGTAATTCCATTAACTGAATATTGTTTTTAGACACTATAACATTTTAGGCCTACTTTTCCGTAAACCACGAGAACAATGTATGTGAAAAAAACAACTCATATAAGTGAGGCGCCGAGTATGTAGTATGTAAGGTAAAGAAAAGCTCGGTCTCTAAAGTCTGGAGGTCCGGAGTCCGTAAGCGTGACAGTCACTCTAGTGGCGTGTCCCACGGATAGATCGAGAGGGCGGTTTGGGGTTCCGCCGACGGTGCTCGCATGCATTGGTCGTATCCCCAAAACCTTTACAAAAACAAAAAAATCTGGAGACGTCGATCCAGTGACGGTAAAGGAATTGACGGTGAAGTTACAAAAAATCTGGTGGCATCGATCAAATGACGGTAAAGGAATTGACGGTGAAGTTACAAAAAATCTGGTGGATCGATCCAATGACGGTAAAGGAATTGACGGTGAAGTTTCAAAATCTGGTGGCATCGATCCAATGACGGTAAAGGAATTGACGGTGAAGGATCTCCGATTGTGACTTCCTCATCTCTCTCATCATGTTGTCAACACGGTGGAGCAGCCAGGACTGATTCGGCCTGGCTGTGACTTCCTCATCTCTCTCACCATGTTGACAACTTGGCAGAGCAGCCAAGACTGATTTGGCCTGGCTAGGCTAGCTGTGACTGTCTCATCTCTCTCACCATAATTATTGTCAACACGGTGGAGCAGCCAGAACTGATTCGGCCTGGCTGTGACTGTCTCATCTCTCTCGCCATATTAACAACTAGACAGTGCGGCGAAGATTGATGTGGCCTGGCTGTGACTGTCTCATCACTCGTGCGCATCATGTTGTCAGTACGGTGGAGCAGCCAGGATTGATTCGGCCTGGCTGTGACTTCCTCACCTCTCTCATCATGTTGTCAGCACGGTGGAGCAGCCAGGATTGATTCGGCCTGGCTGTGACTTCCTCATCTCTCTCATCATGTTGTCAACACGGTGGAGCAGCCAGGACTGATTCGGCCTGTGACTGCCTCATCTCTCTCACCATGTTGACAACTTGGCAGAGCAGCCAAGACTGATTTGGCCTGGCTGTGACTGTCTCATCTCTCTCACCATAATTATTGTCAACACGGTGGAGCAGCCAGAACTGATTCGGCCTGGCTCTGACTGTCTCATCTCTCTCGCCTTATTAACAACTAGGCAGTGCGGCGAAGATTGATGCGGCCTGGCTGTGACTGTCTCATCACTCGCATCATGTTGTCAACACGGTGGAGCAGCCAGGATTGATTCGGCCTGGCTGTGACTTCCTCATCTCTCTCACCATGTTGACAACTTGGCAGAGCAGCCAAGACTTATTTTGCCTGGCTGTGACTGTCTCATCTCTCTCATCATGTTGTCAGCACGATGGAGGAGCCAGGACTGTCAAACAGTTGTGTGAGCTCACTAGAGCTTGCACTTACATAATAGTGTAAAACTAAAATTTATATAATATATATATATGTATATAAAACCGTCATCGGATGCGCATCCGATATGCCACGAGATCATTTACCGTCAATTCCCTTACCGTCTTCGGATGCGCATCCGATATGCCACGAGATCCTTAACACCGTCAATTCCCTTACCGTCTTCGGATCCGATATGCCACGAGATCCTTCACCGTCAATTCCCTTACCGTCTTCGGATGCGCATCCGATATGCCACGAGATCCTTTACCGTCAATTTCTTTACCGTCATCGGATGCGCATCCGATATGCCACGAGATCCTTCACCGTCTTCGGATGCGCATCCGATATGCCACGAGATCCTTTACCGTCAATTTCTTTACCGTCATCGGATGCGCATCCGATATGCCACGAGTTTTTTTGTTACCTCACCGTCAATTCCTATACCGTCATGGATGCCACCAGCTTTGTTCGCGTTGTAAAGGTTTCGGGGATACGACTAATGCATGCGAGCACCGTCGGCGGAACCCCAAACCGCCCTCTCGATCTATCCGTAAGGACAAGCCACTCTCGTGACCGTCACAGTTTCGGACTCCGGACCTCCAGACCGAGCTTTTCTTTACCTTACAATTACTGTATACTCGGCGCCTCACTTATATGTGTTGTTTTTTTCACATACATTGTTCTCGTGGTTTACGGAAAAGTAGGCCTAAAATGTTATAGTGTCTAAAAACAATATTCAGTTGATGGAATTACACTTTTTTCCATTACTGCTTGCTTGATATTGCCCTAACAACTTTTTCATGAATCAATTTTGAGCATTATGTTTACAACGTAGTTATTATAGCACGAAATATGAGTCTAAAATGCCAAATACTTGCAACTATTATGTTAATCACTGAAATCTTAGTGTACTAATTGCTCGCTATAAGCTAGGTTATTGCGCCCCTAAACCAACGTACTGACAACGCTACCACTTTAACGTGAGTTAATTGTAATCTTACTCTCTATATACCAAAGTGATTTACCTAGGAATACAGTTGCACTTCACTGAAAACTAATGATGTGTTGATGAGTTCAATGAATCCTTCGATTCCTTTGGTTTTCTTGGCGAACTGACGTCCGACAATCAATGACCCGTTGACGTGTACCTGCAATACGCCTTGCCGTAGTGTGTAAACAGATCTATTTTTGGACGAAACTCTACTGTGCCGTGTGGTCGATTTCGCCAATGATGACACTGCTTCTAGGCTGTACCACAGCACTTTAAGCTGTAGCAGCGCCAAGCAAGAGTCAAGACAAATGTCCGCTGCTGGATCAACCCCCTCGCCCCCCCCCTCCCCCATCATCAGATTCAGACTCGGAGGTTGGCCTGGCCCAGCCCTGTGATTTAGCCAAATTCAATACGATTGAAAAACCACCATTCTTTCCTCCTGTGATGTTAAGGCCCTTGTGTCATGCAGCGTATTCCGTAGCACCGGTACACAACTTATGTTATTGTTAAACAGTGACGTCCGCTGCAATTCAAATTGCATATGAGTTATGACACCAACGGAATTGTGACGACTTGTTTCTCCAATCTTTTAGTGAACAGTGACCAGCCCAACAGGTAGAATGTCCACCATCACCGAAGGAATTGATGGCATTCCCGATTCTCTCGGCTTTCTGGTCCTCAATGAAGATGGTGCTGTACTTAGTGTAAGTTTCTGGCAGATTTGTGAAGCCTGCAAGAGCATAAGTAATAAACATGATTATCCACAGCATGACAACTCGCAAAACGGGATCCTTGTCTGACTGGTGACTGGACCAGATGGTATGTCACCGTCAAATTAGGGAGCGGATCCAGCACAGCTGGATAGAGGGCAAAGAGGGGGCTCTTTGAGGGCGAAGCCCGAATAATGTTCTTCGAAAAGGCCTTTCGTGCCCCCCCCCTAGCCTTGGGCAATTGACAGATCATTACAGTCAACAACACCTGCAAGCACACACACTATATGGAAGCAGAAACGAAATGTAAAGTACTTGTTTTGACATGATAGAATTTTATCATCGCCCTATACAGGAGTTTGGTGATGTGACTTGGCATCTACATTCTGAACCATCAGAGGTACTCCTTCCGTACTAGGCTAGATTTGTCAGTGTTTCCCTGAGATTAATCTTCAGCAAGTCCATGTAGATGTAGTTTTAATTTGTACATGATGTATGAAAAGCCTCATTTTATATGGTCACCTGCATGGATAGTTGTTTATTTTTGTAGCAAACCGCACAAGCTCGGAAGAAATCTGTCTCGGGCAAATCACTGATCATGCTGATGGAAAAGCAAATAAATATTACCCTAGGTAAGAAAAAGTAAAACCTATTTTTTGGTTTGAATCTGGGACTTCAGGAGATGTATTCAGCATAAACATTGAAATGAAGGCTGGATCTTGTGTTGATCTTAATCTTTTGGACGAACTTTGCTGATTCAGTCGTCCAACATATTCGAATCTTGCAAGAAAATGTAATTGTACATTTGTGTTTATCTTCCAGTTGGGTTATCTATTATTTATTGTATTTTAGGTTTGTGGCATATGGAGAGAAGTGCTGCTGTCTTGATGACCCTGCTGTATAACTGGTGCAGCATCCACTACCAGGCTGCTTCAAGCACTGCATCCACCTTCATAGCTGAGAAGAAATTGTTTGCAACTCTTACAAAAGGTGATTTTGTGTGAAGAATTCTAAAACAGTGCTGTAGTCAAAAAGGCCCAAGTAATATATCTGGCTATTTTCATAGTGTTGTCATAATCACTTTCTGTTTTTTTAAAGCATTTCTGCTGGAAAGTGATGGATGCCATTCTACGTTGAAGCAGTTCAGCCTCTCAAATCTTGTCAAACTTTTCAAGCAGTTTATTCATCTTAGACCAGGTAGGCATCCATTTTGTCAAAGCCACATTCTCCAATACGTCTCTGAAAGTTCATGTTTGTCTCGGTTAGTCTAATGACTATCATGATACATCCCTCACGCGTCACATCCTTTGTCTACACATCACATCCTACATCTTCTGAGGTCACTTTAAGGCTTTAAGACAATGCTTCAATCTCAGCCATGACGTCATGGTCATATGCATAGCAACAATGCTGTCCTGAATGGGTGCACTACAGAAGCCAGGCCAATCGTATTAATGATATTTGACAATGTTGTTTTGTTTCTTGTTTCAGAGTGTTTCCTCCAGATCTGTCATCTCTCAATTCTTCTGGGATTGCGCTGGGTGAAACAAGGAAACCAGCAGAATGCATTCACCTTTCTAGATTATCTCTTGCGAAATAGAGCTCTTCAAAAAAAGCAGGTAACATTCATGCTGGTTTCTTGTAATTTCATGGAAGGCATGTGAAAAGTGAAGGACAATGCTGTCGGGATGGATGCAAATAGAGTGGCCAGTGACAAAGTTATAAGTGATATCTTTGTCACTCAAACTTCGTGACTTAATGACCATGGGTATTCAAATATTCCACCATTGCTGTTTCTCTTGACGTTCCAGGATCCTGACAGCATCTCTCACCATTTTCTCCTTGGAGTGAACCAGAATCCAATATCTGATGAGAATGCAGCCAGAGTGTTTAGAACCATGAGCCTCCTGCTGGGCTTGTGTCATAACCTAGCTGGACAGTATAAGGAATGTATAGAAGCTATTGAAGAAAATCAACCAAATGATATGGAGTTCTATTGTAAATATCTCAGAGGTGGGTGAAATTAGAATAATTTGATCTTAAAGGTACAGTCAATGACAGTTGAGAGCCTTTCTCACCTAGAAATTGAAATGGGATCATGTTGGTTCAACACTTTCAAAATGACATTTGGTATTCAGGCTGTTCAACAACGAAGACTTATTCGCAAGCTCTTTCAATTTCATGTTTTAAATCTTCTTTTGACTGCAAATTCAAGTGTCGTCTATTTTGCAGCTAATTCCCTCTTTCATCAGAATAAACCGGAGTCTGCTCTCTTAGCCCTAACTAACGTGATATCTGATATCCCAATACTCCAAGCTAGGCTATACGACTTGATTGGCTGCTGTTATGAGAAGTTGGTGAGTAAAAGGAAGACAGGCAGGAGCTAAGTGGTCAAGTTGTTTTTGGCTCAGGAATATCAGTGTTGACTCTAAAGGTCAGATTTTGACACGCGGCTGACAATCATGGCATGTTATATGAAGTACACAATGTACCTGCCAGCTAGTGCCAAACACCTGCTTGATGAAAAACTTGAGGACAATGTCCTCATCATATCTCATGTTCCAGAGATAAAGTGAGTCACTGATTTCATTGGAACAAAGCTAATTTCTAAATGCTAGTCAAAACCTCCCCATTAAGACCCCTCCTGTTGCCTCTGTTTTCAGAATAAACCTCAAACTGCCTTACACCACAACCGACAAGCCATGGAAAAGTGTTTCACATACAAGATGCCACTTTACAATACATCAGTACTGTATCAACAACTTGGACAACATGACGTTGAGTTGGAGTCTCTCAATCTCTTGGTTACAGTGAGTTTATATGCCACAATCTCAGGGGGTACTTATATCTCAGTTAAACCACTCTCTCCTCATCAGCATTGAAAGGTCCAAATTTGGTGACTAGATGAAAGTCCCAATTAAAGCTAAGTCACTCAGACCATCCATGATGGTGGTCTTAGTACGTGTACTAGAATGATGCAAGTGCAATTACTCAAGCTCTACATGTATTCAACCAAATTAGTTTGAATTTTGAATGTACAGGTAGCTGTAACTTGAGGTGAAGGTGTTCCTCATTGAAGCATTCCAGTAAAACCGTATCCTGCCAGTCATGATTCTCTGACGTCTTTGATACTTTTGATCAGATATTCTTTTGACATTAAGGACTTGTTCTATTTGTATTACACATGTAGGCTCTTGAAGAGGGCGATGAGGGAAAGTGTCCAGCCAGCATTTCGCCAAGTGAAGAAATGATTGATATCAACTTGTCTGTTGGTCGGTATGTTGTGGAGTCGATCAGCCCAGACATCAACTTAGAAGTAGCGCTGTATGTGTTTGCCAGAAGATGCCTGGAGATGGAGCAGTAAGTTGATTGGTACATCTTGTACAAATCAGTTGTACTTTTATGTGGTGTGTCACAGCGGATGTCGTTTGCACCTCACTAACACTCTTTGACATCATACAAACCTTTTTTTGTTTGGGCTTATAACTCAAATGCTTATTGCTACCTGCATGGATTCATATACCTAACATATAAGTCATCACAACTTTTTAACTGTTGTGAATCTCTGTTTTATTTTAGTTTCAAACGTCATGTGTTTTGCTTCAGATTTGAAATAGCCTCCCAAAAATATCTCAACCTGATCAAAGTTCTCAGTGGGAAGAAAGGTCCTAGAAGAGCAACCCCACTCATGATCAAGTTGCCGGGGATTAGGACCATATTCCTTGAAACTGCGTACTCACTGGTGATGTCAGGAAGATATGATGATGCTGTGACAATCTGTGAGAGGATTCTGGGCAGAATGACCGCAATCAATGCATCGAAAGATATGTTCTTCAGTCAACCCAGTAGCATAATTCTCCCAACAGGTGACAGCACTGGTGGCTCTGTACATAGCTCTCAAAGCCAAGGTATGCACTCAACGTGGGCAATGAGATACTTATTAAAACACTTGAAAGACTGGTCCATTGACTGTCTTCTCTGTTATTTGGTATGGTCAATTCCAGTTGGTCAGCAGAGTGACCACCCTCAGAAAGGTTGTATCTTGGTGGCTTTAGTACAGTAGAACCTCTCTATTAAGGACACCCTTAGGACTGACACGTGATGTTCTTAATGATTTGGCTCAAACTTCTAGGTACTTCGAGAAAAAGAAAGATACAAGAGACCTCATTTGAATGCAATCAGACATTAACACAGTCAGCTGAAGTGTTAGGATTACATGGAGATGTAGTAGATGGGACACAGTCAAGTCAAGCTGGGCCAAGCAATACCGATGCGATCCTTGCTTGCATCTTTAAAGCACATGCCTTGGTTCATCTTGAACAGCTTGAAGAGGCTTCTCAGTGCTTGAGCAGGTAATTCATGTTTCAACTCCAGGCTTTGGTTGTCATCATATAAGTATCTTGGAGTTTGAAACTGTTTTAGACTGCTCCGACACTGCACTCGGCAGGATTAAGTAAAACGTCTGATGCATTGGATGTACTTACATTCCTGGTAAGATGAGACTTGCGTGTTGATCTGAATGAGTTTTTTTCATTTCTCAAAAATATGCATTATTCTCTCTTGTCATATTCTAGGGCCGTTGATTTAGTTCAAGATTTGTCAATACATGAAGAAGATGATCCGTGCCAATCACCAAAAGGGAAAAGAA
The DNA here is from genome assembly GCF_910592395.1 of Lineus longissimus. Taxonomy (NCBI): domain Eukaryota; kingdom Metazoa; phylum Nemertea; class Pilidiophora; order Heteronemertea; family Lineidae; genus Lineus; species Lineus longissimus. Next base: position 1,041,746 of record NC_088312.1, on the reverse strand, counting down.
GAAAAATGGAATCTTCAGGTGTGTTGCATGATTGTAAGTCCTAATCTCCTGAAAACACTGCTGCCTGTATTCATACATATACACTTCAGGTAGATGCAGGTCAATGTACATGTACTCGGGTCTCTGTTCTGCACTGTAAGCTTACATTGTCATGTTACCACCTAGGGTCGGGAAACTGTATTGGTGTCTATGACCATGAAGGAGTAGTAGAGGTATTGACCATGAAGACCTATTGTAAAGGTGTTCTGTTGTCACGACTCCAGTTGGTGTATGCGCATCTGGCATACATGTAAGGGTTATAGACATAGCCATTCATTTGAGGCTCTTAGCCGGCACTCTTTGATCCGTCTGTCTGTGGAGTGACTTCAGGCGGTGACTGTACTCACTTAGAGAACAGAGATGAAATGAAATATATTGCAAGGTATGATCACGATTACCTGTCACAGATATCATCTGGGTACTAATCACTTTATAATTAATCATTCAGCAATACCATGTTCACTAGATCCGAAGACCATTGGATCAGACCTCTCTCTTCTGGCAAGCAAGGTGTACAGCATGAAGGCAATGATACTTGGTGAAATGGGAAAGGTTCAGGACGCGATACATTTCTCAAGGTTATGCCTTCAGTGTGTGCCAGGTAGGACCATTTGAAGGTCTTCATGTAGGCATGTACATGTACATGTACGTGGCCAGTGGGAACAGAACTGCTCAAGACCAAGCTGTGGGGATTGCTGCATTGACTTGCCCGGACTTGGCCATATCGAATGCAGGAGAAGATAATGAAGAAGCAAGTACATGTACCTTGCTTTCAGAAACTTGATTGATCTTCAACATTGGTCCGTCCTTCAATCTACGGGAAGTAGACCGATTTCTGTGAGCAGTCATCCATTTAAACTGGCCAAGTTAACTGTCACAGGTGAGCAAAGTGGCCTCAAATTTGTTACATTCATTTTCTTTTCAGATGTGGAAGAGTATACCTTTCATCACGTGAGGATGTTGCAACAAGCCGGGAGGCAGCAGGAGGCATACTTGACATGGCTGCAACATCGTAAGATTGACAAGAGGATGGACCCATTGCAAATTGCCAAAATGCTCAAATCAAAATCAGAACAAATCAGGTATGTTGAAGGCTTCATACATGTAAGACAGTGTGGTCGGGACAGTTGGTTAGCAACTGGACAGTTGTAGTGGATCTGCGATAGAATCTTGAAGGAGAAGAAGACGCAATCAAATGCGTCTCCAACAGGGCAATAGGTTCGCACAATGTACATGTACATGTACCTAATTTGAATATAGTTGATGTGCAATCTTATGGCATCTTCTGATACAACCTTCTGCTGTTTTGTTCCAGGGAAGAAACCAGACGTCCATCTCCGTCGCCAGTGTCGTCTGTTTCGAGATGGAAGTATTCAAGGTTGGATGTCCTCTGCAAGGACAAGGAATGTTTGGACAGTTTGCGAAGACGAAAAACATTTTAGATTGTTGACATCAGTGATATTTGCAAACGACTAGTTCGGGTGCAGTTCTGTTATAGAATTGACTCTATCAAGGATCATTAGTGGTACTGTGAAGCTACTGATGACTTCAATATCCCTTCCAACTGTAAATAGTGGAATAAACTTTGTTTCTGTTACTTACTTTGTTTGTTACATATGATTACTCGAGCTGGGAGTGGCTGCGCCTGTCCATGGTCACAGCAGTATTAGTTGCCACAGTATGTCCTTTGACACGTACATCTGCTACCCCTGGTGCACATATTAACTGGTATGTCCTGATTTTTCTGGACCACCCCTTAGTACATGATACAATAGTCGCAATCTGTCCTCTCAGTGTTAGTGGACCACCCATTGGAAGGATACTTGTAGTTGCAACCTTCCTGATTTTTTTACTGGACCTACCCGTCACGACCTGTCCTCCCTATCATTGGCCTTGCTACCACTGCCTGATCTTTGCCGGCAGAGGGGTGTTGCATGGCAGTCTCTGGCTGAACGGCCTACATGTATTCATCCAGGTCAATCTGGACTCTGGAGTAGTGCCACACTTCTCAAAAATACTACTTTCAGCAGTTACTGGGGGGAAATATGAGAAAACCCATGCAGTACCAACACACTGGCAATTCAATATACATGTACTAGCTACTGGTCACAATGGACTAGACTCCCTGAGCAGTCCATTGCGTCATCCTAATTTGATCTCCTTGTGGCAAGGGACGAGGCCGGTCCACTGCGTCCGGAGTGTACAATGGACAGGGCGCATGGTGAAATGGTGGGGCAAGAACCGTGCCGCTGAGGAACATTCCAAGGCATGCCACTTGCTTCTATGCCAAAACTGTCCCAGCTAATGGGGTATGCGGCGGCAATGATTCCAATGAAGGGAGCCCAGGCAACTGGCTGTCGATAAAGTTGATCATGTGTTACATCAGAACCCTCGACATCATAAGGTGAAAGTTTTACAGATAAAACTGAAGAAGACACTTTGCTCATTTTCAAATATTTATTTGCAGTTGCGCACCAAATTAAGAAAATACACCTCGATTATGAAAGACCGGTATAAAATAATCTTACTGATTTCCTATGAATAAAACCTCTTTGGAAGAGTTGCATCATCTTTATCTCAAACAGTGTACTGTTAAATTGCCCTGACAACATAACATAGATGAAAAAGAATCATCCAAACTCAGATGGGATCAAATATGACCTCAGCGAAATGTACCAGAAAAGAATGTCCAACTGTAAAATCAGTAAGGAGTCGTCACGAAACTGACGGAGTTAATACATGTGCAGTAGTGCACCATACTGTACAATGATGTTGTACATCAATGTATCAAAAGGGATGGAAAGACAGGATTAGAAACAAAATAAGGTCCATGTACATCTCTGAAAGGCAGTCAGAAGCTTAATCTACTCTATGCAAAAATAGCAAACAAATCCGTTATAGCTAATAAAAAATGCTATTAATTTCCAAAAATATTTTAAAGTTGACGAGTTCAACACCACACATAATTTACACCAATAAAAAAAGATGCCCTTATTGACCAACTCAATGCAGGTGATCAATTTAGTTTATCTTTTCAGTTCACATCAAAACGTTCCAAGTATTTACACACTGTTTACAGCCAATATTTTACAGAAGTACGTATATACAAGGTGTGGACAGTTTGAGCAAATCTACATCAACGGTTGTTGGCCATCTCTGACAAACGGAAACTAAGTCAAGGCACCAAAACTTCGGACATAATCCTTTGGATAATACTTTCATATCGCACAAGGTCAGGGACGATGAGAGTCACACAGAAGGGAGCCCAGTACATAAGCCTCGAAACGAAATGATTGTTGGTAGAGGCTGTTAGCGTGGTTGATTAAAGAAATGTTCCCAAAGTATGATGAAGTCAGCACAGCTCACATGGTAAAAGAACAACCCTCCTCACTTATTTCACATGGCTTACATTCGACTAGCTCAAGCAGACCAACACCACTCAATCTCCATGGACTATGATTTCTTATCTGATATGTGTGTGGTAGCAGCACCTCTATTCTTTACAACCGCATTCATTGCTTCATCGGGTAGCTTCTCCGGGTCGGTCATAACTGAGGAGACTTTACAAAGATAGCGCAGAGACTTCAGGGCACCTGCAAGAGACAAAGTACAACATCTTTATAAAGGACTTTCATCAGCTGAAGTGCAGTGCAAACAAGTGATTTAAATCACTGCGATCTGCGATTATAATCACTGCTATGACAAGACAAAAAGATCTCTCATCTGCAAGATAATTGGTACGCACAGGGTTTGATATTGTGTGCAGGGCAGGAGAAGCAGGGATGGATCAACTGTGGCACTCAATGCACAGATTGGACCATATGAACACACTTACCAGGTCTAAGGTTAGTGAGGGAGCAGTGCTTCTTCACCCAGTCATTCACAGCGTCGTAGAACGTCTCATTCCTGATCTCACCACTGACAAACACCTTGTAGCTCTCGAACAATGGCCGCACTATCAGACTGAACTGTGCAACGGTGAAGGAATATAGCTTGTAGAAATAGAAAGCAGGGAGTGTTTAATTTCACACATCAGAGCAAGATACTTGCTGTACTAAGCCCAAGCTTTGTTGGTGTTCAAGAAGAAAGTTGTATCAGAGTCTTTCTATACAAGGGTCTGGTCACTGGTTTCAACATCAAAGACACCGCCCGTCTCGAACGACGTGCGGCTTCATCTGGCTCCAGTTAATTGCCCGAGAGAGCCGTGTGATCAAAGGAAAGTTGCCGGTGACCAGACCCTTGTATAGAAAGACTCTGGTTATATCAAACATGGTTGAAGTTGTTCTGAAACCTTACTGTATTCCCTTCTAAACGGACTCCCTCACGCCATTGTTTTCCCACATATTCCATCGTGAAATATATGACAGAGTACAACAACATCGCCCTCAAAGATAGGCTAAACTACAAGAGCAACCTGATACTCCACTCTGGACGTATTGGACTGACCTTGTCTTGTCATCAAATTAGGATGACGCAATGGACTGCCCTGGGACTAGCGAGTCTACCCAATACCTGCTTCACTTGGACTAGCTCGAACCTCTCGGCCCACTACAAAATGGCTCAGATCAAGCCTGCTATAGCTTCACACACTCGAATGATGCAAAGGATACAATCCAGAACTTCCAATTGCTCTTCGTTTCCCTTTCCACGTATTCATTGAACATGTCGTCCATCGAAGCAGCATCAACCTCGCTCCTGGGCAATATGCCGTCGGCACCACTTTCAGGCAATTCCTCTTGGAATTTCCTAGAGAAAACAGGTAAAGATTAAAGCAAAATATCATCAGATAATCTCTTCAACTAACTTGAAAATAACATCTTTAGGGTTTAGGATCAATGAATGACTTTGGTATTGTACTTCAGCGTTGGGGAATTCCTTATTTTGAATTGGCAGTACATACACATCAAATTCCGCATTTGCCCTCCAAGACTTATGCCAATAGGCCTCAAACAGTCAAGACCTCTAAAAAAGTTTTCGTATCATAGCATGCTCAGGAAAACTTCATGGTGTCGTGGATGTGAACCGGCGATAGTGAAGTTAGTCTGTCGGTCATCATGAACTCTCTGCATCTTCATGAGACTTACCCCACTTGTACATTCAACTCCTCAATTTCTGCTTTTAAGGCTTCTACGTCCTTGTTGTAACGTTTACAATCTGTCTTCATCGCCCGCAAGTAATCAGTACCTGAAATCAGATGATCCTGAGACATTAGCTATCTGTGCGGCTGGCAGTATACCAATAACCTAGCAATGTTTAATAAATAAACACACTACATACTGAATTTCCTGCAAACAATGTAGAAATATTAATATTGGATAGGCCTACAGAAAGATGGGATGATAAAGGAGACCTGTAAATCAATGAAATGAGAATCATGATTAGAATCTTTTGTGTTTGTGGTTTTAGCATGCAGGTTAACCACGCATAATTGTTAGACTTGGCAGTATCAAAGGATAAAGATCAAAACTTTACCAAGGCAGCCTTATCCCCACAATACCTCAGACTTAACGCTTAGACATAATGCATTTTCAAATATATTGACATATCATGGCAAAAATTATAATTTGCTGTGTTCTGAAATTAAACTTAGAATCTGAAAGGATACCAAAACAATTTAGTGATGATTATTTCTAAGTCAAAATGAGACTATCTAAACCATGCCTGCGCAAATATTACAGTTTCAAGTAATTTTGATCAACTTATCACCAGGGAGAATTTTGAAAACAAAATTCTTTACATACTGGCTAACTTTTTGATTAATGATGGGCAGAAATTCAGACTGATAAAATATTAGAGTGCCTTTTAAACATAAATAACATGAACAATGAATTTGGAACAATTTTGAACATATCAGTCATTCTGTCAAGAAATTGATACATTGTAGCTAAATTCTGAGTACATCTGACAGAATGACATATCTTTCAGTCAGAGGACTTTTGTACACGACCATCCTGTCTTCTCAAACAGCCAGTTTGTTTACTGAGCTACAGAACAGGTTACACCATATGAATGATTTATGTGCTTGGATAATGAGATGTAAATTACGTAAAAAAAGACATAACTTTTCCCAAGACAATGCAAGTAGGCAAAGATTGCAATGGAGGTATGCTCAGATTGCAAAGTGAAGGAATTTCTAGCCCAAGGTAAAAATGTCAGCTCTTGGCATTCTGGGCGTAATATGAGTGCAACTTCAACAGCAACGAATTGGGAAAGTTTCGCTTTATACATCATGTTATGTAGGCCTAGTTTTACAAGGTTCCCAACATTAATCCCCCTACCAGAAGCTTTGGCTAATTCCAATTAATCTTCAAAAAGCATACTTTGTTATGGATTGGGAAACCAGCCGAGACTTATTTACAAAACAAGAATACACTGAAGCGGACATCTCTTTACAAAGGATACCCTCATAAGATCCCAAATTTGACATTTAATTACAAGTTTAAATCGTACCTGTAACTTCATTTCATTGGGTTTTGAATCTTCGATTGTGTTTTTCTCGGAACACCCAAAATGTCAGATACAACTAGTAAACCCTGAGCTGATGACTAGTGACAACTGCACTAATTCACTAGACTTCCACAACTTGTGCCAAAAAAATGATCATTTAGAATCAACATGTACATTAGCTGTTAGTAAATACAAATTACAACAAGCATGGCTTATATTCAATGATTCAGAAATTGATCAATATGGCATTGTACACCTGACCAAAATGCTTATGCAGCTGCTACAAATGATAGAATATGATGTTAACAGGAAACTACCTAGGTTGTTTTGATTTACAGAGCAGGCAATTACAAATCATTGGGAAAACTCATCAATCAAGCTGATTACAAATTGACTGACAGGTTGGAATGAACTAAAGGCACAAACGCAAGAAATCATGGATGTCGTCACAAATACATTTTCAAACCGTTGATAAAGCCAGGATTTACCAGAATACCTTTCAAAGTTGACCAATCTCTGTGTGTCACATTTCCCAGCTTCTTGATCACAACAGCAGCATGGAAAATGTTTACTTACGCCCTTACACCAACCAGGTACCTTGCACTCTTAGACCAACCGGGTACACTTACATTTGGTCAACATAATCGTCTTAGTATCCTTTCCGTTGGTATTGATAGTGGGGACCAGGCCAAGAAGGTCCTCAAATCCTTTCTGCAAGGATAGAAGGTGGGGAAATTTTAAATACCCCCTTTCACTCAACACTCACACACACTGCTGAGCAGTCACGGTAGTTGGGAAGAAGCGTCCACAGCTGCGACCTGTAATCTAGCCATGACAACATTCGTGCTGCAAACATTTGCCGACTGTAATGTAAACACACTGACGGACCCACGTTCATACTGACACACGCAATCACAATGGGAAACATATTACATTAGTCAGCCCAAGTTTCACAGAAAGAACACTAAAGCATGGATCCAAGAGGTTGAAAAGTGGGGTCGTAATGCCAAAAATAGCATATATTTTCTGATATTTTTGGTAACTACAGTGGAAAATTGCATGCAAAATTGATATATTCCCCCCAAAATAAGGGGAGGCATATCATCACCTGAGAATCAACTTGGTCTAACCACAACTTGAGGACATGTCAGTTAGACCTTGTTAATACTCAGGGATGATGATACTCCCCTATACCTGGAGGCTCTCGATCCTTATTCAACACTTTTTAAACAGAAGTGGAACAACGTTTGGAACATCTGAGAAAAAGAAACAATCATTTTGATTATAGTATGGAACATTGCAAGATTATGATATAAGCCCGAGAAGAAATAGACAATGGATTAAAAATACAGTATTTTTCCCAGCTCAAATAGAGGACACAGAGTTTGAAATTCTGTCACTGTTGGCTTACTTCAGACTATCGATAACAGAACATTCAATGGAGGGTACTTTGTCAACATGCTTTTTCCTTACACAATTCTTGGGATCAACCAGTTGACATTATGATCATAAATCGATAAAATCAGTAATAGCCAGCACCTACAATGTATCCGTTTTGGTTGGCATCAACTATAAAACACTTTGATACATTTATGACACATGTCAATCATGGTCACAACTGTATTGGTCACGTCTTTCAACTTCCAATCTTCATGCAGAACTTTAAACCAATTTTTATGAGCACAACATTTCGACAATGAGCATGATGAAAAGGTATCAATCATTACACCAAGCAATAAATATACATTCATACGAAGCTATAAGAGCTTTACTATAGTGACCCATGCAGGCAGGTCTTGCTACAATGTACAACCTCTACTCTCCCTGTCCAGTCAGAACAATTGTAATGATTTAGTGGCATCAGATATAAATCATGATCCTTTTTGAATGCTACAAAATTAACCATGATTTAGTGGCATATTCAATTACAATTGCCCTCATGAATGTGACAACTCGGTTAACTGGGTCAAACTCAAACTTTTGTGGAGTGACATAAACACATGCAATAACCAAGATAAAGATCTCATACATCACATTTAACAACAATGAAAAGTCATCTGGCCCCACAACCAAGGCTTTTGAAAACCTGGGAAGACAAGATACTGAGAAACAAGATGATGGTCTTACAACTGAAATTTCTACAAACGAAAAACTATAGTAGTTACTAAACATTATAGCTACCATCACCACAGTTTCACAATTATTTGTGTATTAAGGGAAATCCGAGGTTAATGTCAGCTTCTCTCACTACAGCCATCATTAACCAAAGATGTCATAGCACAGGCAGTCAGTCAAGACAGTGCTACTTCAGATTCAATCAACAAAAGGAAGTGATTGCACCGAGACCACAAAAACTGTATGGTAGTAACTATGTTATGGAAGAAACACTTACCATGATAGTGTAGACAGGCCATACAGGCAATCTTCCTTTCACCTTGGACCCTTTCACCTCCGTAATGAGCACACCCAACTCCAAACTAACCTTTGAAACCAACCATGCTGAAGAATAGTTTCCACATGCATAGAGGAGCATGAGGAAAGCTGCGAACCAAATGGGTGCATGGTTGCAAGCCCTCGGCTTATTCTACGTTTTTTGTATTAAAGGAAGGTCACAGTGACCCCAGGAAAGATCTCTTCTGTGTCAAAATGTTTGATTACAACTGTGTTCGCTATTCTATGGAAATGGCTGTCATATAATGTCGGATCTACCGGTACTTACTTACCCATTCACAACACAACTTTGTCATCATGTCAAGACTTGAGAACTGGCTTGTCTAACTACGAACCTTACGTTGCTGCAGATGAACCTTTCATATAGAAAGAAACTCAAGTTAACCCATAACCAGCCTATAGGACAATACTTGACAATAATCACCTTTATCTTTCCTCTGCGCTTGTATTCGGCATTGATGTGGCTCGGTCTCTTATACCGTGGAAGTTTGGCCGGTGTAACTTCAGCGCTACTGGAAGGCTTGGCATCGGTACTACTGGATGCCCTTACATCAATGACGTCTGTGGAGTAACCAGTGCTTGATGGTCTGGAATCAGCAGCAGTTGGCTTGGGGGTAGCACCTTCATAACCCGAGCTTCTTCGCTTGCATGGGCTTGAACCTCGACTAGAGATCTGTCTAGGGCTCTTTGTAGAAGTACCTCTCCTTGGGCTGTTGTTGCGGGAGAATTTTGGACTAGATGCGCGACTTGTTGCCCGGCTTCTAACCGGGCTAGCACGACGGGATGACGGGCGACTCGTCTTCTCTGACGGCGGCCGACTTAGTCTCTCTGATAATGTAAAACTAGAAATCGAAGGCGGTTGACTGGGCAGTGTGGCATTACTGTAATCAGATGCACTGGGTATCGTGGCTAAACTGGTATTACTTCTATCAGACCTTGCAGAGCTGTAACTACGTGGTTCAGCTGGGGGCAGCATCAAATTTGACGTAGGAGGTGAGATTGGTTCTGTTTGCCAAGAGGCCTGCATCTGTGTAGGATACTGGGGATAAGAAGCGGTCCCAGTAGTGACTGAAGAGACTTCACCAAGATGGACTGTTTGTAACTGCTGTTGTGTCGACCACACCCATTGCAGAATATCATTGAATTTGATCTCTTGATTGTCTTGACCAAAACTGCCATTCTTGACATCTTCATCTGGAAGAGCATGGCGGTGTTCTTTGTTCATCATCTCATTATTATAACCGGCCTTGAGCTCTTCCCGACTCTCCGAGCGATACTGAAGGAGCTGTATGTCAGTGTCGCCATTATCAAGCAAGTTGATATCTGCATACTCCCGAGTAGGTGAGCGATCACGGTATGTAGCAGTGTTCTTGGAATGCTGAAATACAAATAAAAGTCATCTTCACAATTATGACACTATGACTCAAGCGGCAGGTTCCTGTTGAAGTATAGACATTCACTCCCTCATCATGAATCACCACAGGTGGAGGTTCTCGTAGTCATAGTGCATCAGCTTTCTTATCTTATGTTTTATGGAGTATTGGCACAGGCCACTGAACTGGGTCATAAGGGGTTAACGTTGTAAAATGTCCACTAAGGGCAGCTAGATAAGTCATTCGTTGCACCAGGCAGCGATTCTTTCCTTTCAGGAAATATCATGTAACAGCTCTATTCTATAACTGATTTTTTTCAGGTAAGTCATCAATCAAGCCAGGACATCATTTGTAGCTCACCCTGTAGACTGGATAATTGCTAGACGTCACGTGATCAACTACACAATTAAGGCCGCTGATTGGTTAAAATTTATCATACCGTCATCTCATTTGCATACGGCTATATAAACCATCGCTCGCCTTTCAGCCAGTTTCGTCACTTCGGATCTCATACCCGCGACCAGCAACCAATACCGTGGACAAACGTGGTTTCAAAGGACAATATGATGATTCCATGAACCCCCAACGACCGATACAAATACTCAAGAAGATGATGTGGTTATTGAAAAAACAATAGATGTCTGATTCGTGGGCCGAAAAAACAGATTTATGCAGAAGAATTCCAAAAATCTGAACACAATATTATGTCCATGAATGCATGACGATGGCGGCGAAATCCGACGAGTTGGCGAAAACATGCAGATTTCATATCGAAATAAAAGCAACAAATCAACCAGAAATCGGGAAATGAAAAGGATCATTACATACCTGGTCCAATTGGGAACCTCCATCGTCATTGCCAAGGAAGGCATAGTCTTCCAATTGCCCCAAAAGAATGTCCAAATCGTCCACTTCTCCTTCGTTCATTTGAGCTTTCATTGTGCTTTTGCGGCTGGTGCATGTATCGCGCTGTGTTGATTTACCCACAATGCAAAGCTAGGACAATCCACTAAGACTTGAGTAAAAATCGGCCAAGAGCCGTCTCGACTTCACAGTCCGAAGTGTCGGTCGGGACGGAAGCTCAGACATGTCAGAGAGCGCATAATAGACTATATTTTATTTACCCAAGGAGGTTTTAAACTTAAGTCTATCTTGGTGTATGGCGAATAAATGGGCCATATGAATAAAAACTAGCATTACTTTCTCTACCGATTTTGAAGCATTTTGCTTGTCGTCGTATGAATAAAACCGTAGCAAAGTCTCGGAAATTTAAGTCTGCTACAAGTCAAAGCAAACACTTTTTAGTATCTAGAGTTTGCTTCGAAATGGAGCAAATGCTTGTCTTCATATGAATAAAGTGTATAGCACTATGCTTTTGACATGATAAATGCTTTGCTTTTTCAAGGTTGCTCATGAGGTGGCTAGAAAGTAAAAGTGAAAGGTTTGTCATCTTCCGAAAAGCTGATTTTATCCGTTTTGGTCACGAAAATTGTATTTGCCATGAAAGTCAGCACTTTCGCCAACATCTTTTCATCAGGAGACCTCTTGACCCCTATCCTCGAGGGGTCAGTCGTGTGCTCTTCTCCCACACACATAACTAAAAAAAACTTGGTTAATATAGGTACCAAGTGAAGTTTAGGATGCTTGACCCCCTTCTATAACAATACCAAAACCACAAGATGAAATAAGATTACCAACACAGACCATCGGGACAGAGCTTCAAGCATTTGCTTGAAGTTTATTCATACGAAAACAAGCATTATCTTCTACTTTTAGCAAATACTGCTTCTTCTTGAAGGATTTGCTTCCAAGGAAATGCTATTTTTATTCGCAATGTCACCGACCGCGGACGTCATCCGCATGATTACATCACACATTTGCCATGCATTGTCAGACTGGATATGCAATCCGCGATTATTCTTAACGTACATGTACCTGCATACTCGCTTTGTGTTGCATTCTTCACAGGAGGAACAACGGATCATTTAGGCCTATATATTGATAGGCACTGAGCAGAGTGAAAAGAAAGTCTGCCCCAGGAGAAAATAGTCCGGATTGATAAAAAGGGCTTCGAACTGGAATTCCAGATCAATCTTAACATATATATATTCATGAATAATTACATGACCATCAAGTCTTATTTTGCTTATTAGTGGTAGGTCGCATAGGGTTGTGATCAGTGTTACGATACGTGTTTGTACAGCTCAATGTAAACTACAACCGATGGTAAAGCTTTGAGGACAGTTCTCCACTCGCACGTTCATGGACCATCGGCTGAACAACTCGGTTAGGCCACTATTCTCGAGACCAGTTGTTCTGCCGAGTGACAGGTAGGTGTTAGTCTACTGGTTTTCACTAGACCCTCGGACAACACATCTTGGGCCGATTTTTCGACTTTTGGAACAATTCAAGGGGTCCATAGAATTCCACTTTTCATGAATCAAACATTTGATGCAGTCTATAGAGTGGTTCCACGTGACATCATCACCTGCCAGGCTGGAGGGACAGACATAAACATGACAAATGATCATGAAAGCTATTGAAAAGTCATGGTCTGTCTCTACCCATCTATTATATGGTGCAGTCTCAAAAACACAGAACACAGCTAAAAAGATAATTTAATTCCAAGAGGGCTTAACAAGTCAATGAGGGGACTAGGTGTACTTCATATGTAGGCCTATATTTTGCACAGATTATGACATTCACATAGGCCTATATAGCCATGCAGAGGGGCGTGAGTGACGAAATCTTGCGTTCGATTCGGTCCACTGCCGAGGGTTACATCATGATTAATTTATGCCGCACACTTATAAAGGTATGAATGTTTAGAGTGGTTTCACGTGACGTCTTCCCCTGCCATGCTGGAGGGACAAACAACAGTGACCATGACAGCATTTTATTCAGTTCAGTCAGGCCTAACAAATCATTGTTGTGCCCTCCAACATGGCTGACCTACACTCCGGACGCAGTGGACCGGCCTCGTTCCTCTTCCATAAGGAGATCAAATTAGGATGACGCAATGGGCAGCCCACGGATTCCAGGCTGACCGTGAAAACACTTTTATATACACCTTTCCAGAAATGGGGCGCTGAGTGTCCGAAATAATGACGTCATAAGGAGAAACTAGGCCTTATGGTGGAGGGACAAAGGAGATAGTCATGGTTGACCAACACACTTGAATGCCTTTAATGACGAACAAGGGGGAAAAAGTTAGTTCCAATGCAAGCCACTAATTTCGGGAAGCATGTATAGACATATTACTAAATTTAGCAAACCTCCTTTAATTCAAATGGGTACCATCCTGAGATAGACTCCGTGGACAGCCCATCGCGTCATACAAATTTTGTCTCCTTACGGTGAGGAACGAGGCCGGTCCACTGCGTCCGGAGTGCATCCTGAAATGGCGAACAACGATAAACTTCACACCGGTAGCTGGTTGCATTCATTGGCCTACCGAACGTCCATCCAAGTGTTTCAGAACTGCGTTTTCTTTTTTCCTTCAGGACGCGGTTCGACCAAGATCACGCCGCGGGCATCTATCAGTACAGAGTCAATAGCTTTGGCAGTGGTGGTTTTGAGAAGTACACAGGCATGGAAATGATGAAAAAGTCGTCCGCTCCGGAGGATGCCGAAAACCGGAGACTCAGCGGGGAGGGTGTGACTTCCCCTGGGAGTCCTGTTCGTGGGGAAAGGGCCCGCGGAGGGATGGCATCACAACGCTTCTATGACTTTCTCCCGGTTGTTGACATGCATGGAATATCGAATCTGCTGAGGAGTAACCATTTTGTCAGAAAGGCGATTTGGATCGCGTTCCTCATTGGACTAACCGGTAGGAGTTCCGCTCAGTTTAATTCTCAATTCGATGTCATCTTCGCATTGTCAAGGGATCATCAAGATTTGATTCCTTTTACTCTTTAAATGTATGTTGTTTTCTTCATTTGCCTACAGAATAAAAGGCAATTGGGAAGCGCGGTTGCACCAACTGTTGAGGAGCGTCCGATCAGTGATCGGAAGGTAGTGGGTTCGAGGCTTTGGCATGGAGTGCCACTCCGTATTCCAACTTGCCGGACATGGCCAATGTGCTGTGCAAGTCCTTGGAGATTGTTGTCCACAAAGCGCTGTTATATAACCTACATTTCGTTGTATTTCAGCTGTATGTGCTTGGCAGCTGTCGGGTGTGATTCAGACATTTATAGACGCACCAACGGCAACAAATTTTGAATATGTCTTCGAACGCAGACTCGACTTCCCGGCAGTAACCATGTGCAATGTCAACCCATTCAGACGATCCAAAATATCGAAAATAAACAGTGATGATTTCAAGGAATTTTATAACAGAACATCTCAGGGGAGAAAAGGTGCTGGCGTCAGGAAGAAGAATAGCGCAAACTCCGGCTCATCAGGAAACTCTCCTTCACCTTCAGGCAGTTCTGGCGGCACAGACAACTTCACTTGGGATGACATTGATTACGATAGCAGCAGGGAGGATTTTGACAACAGCCAAGAGTTCTATGCGAAATACATGAGCCTAGAGGGTGACGATCAAACGACTATTGGGTATTCCCTCAATGATATGATGATCGACTGCTCGTGGGCAGGCAAGTCGTGCTCGCCAATGTAAGAAAGTGCTGTCAACAGGGCCAGACATAACTCTATTGATATCTGTTTCACAAATTTGTATATACTATTTGATGGGTAGGCCACTTCAAAGTGTTTTAGTCTGCAGTCTCTTTAAGTTTTACAACGAAAGCTGCCCATACAAACAGTGACAATCGTATGCTCTGGGGGTTTTTTGGCAACCAAAGTACATGCTGCGTAAAATTGAATTCACAAGTACATATGGTAACTGCACTTGTCAATTTACCAGTCAATTTTTTTTCAGCAATTTTACCCGATCAACCAATCCACGATTTGGAAACTGTTTTTCGTTCAACGTAAAAAATGCTTATGATGAAGCAGTTAAAAAAACGTCTTCGCCCGGTCCTCTCCATGGTGAGTACGATTGTTTGGCATTTTATTCTATTACATCATCGGCAACCCGCGCGCCAGGGGCATTCTTTTCCATTCAAAAGCGTCATCGGCAAACGTGCAGGGCCATTTCCAATCAAATCACATCATTGGAAACACGTTGAAGAGCATTTCCATTCTGAACCCATCATCAGCAACCCAATGGTGCATTTCCTGTCGAAGCAGTCTCCAATCGGAAATCGTACAGGGGCATTTGTCCTTCGATGCTGATACATAGGCCCATAACTGATTTTCACAAATATTTTCAGGTTTGTCGGTCATGCTCTACATTGACCAAGGAGATTACTTTCATGAAGTGGCCGACTCTGCCGGAATCAAGGTGATCGTGCACAACCAAGATGTGATGCCCTTCCCACAAGACCATGGCCTACTGGTTGCTCCCGGCTTTCAAACGCAGATTGGAATACGTAAGGTAAATATGCTACTGTCGCAGGCGCGGGAAGAATAAGAGGTCAGCCCAACCCTCACCAAATTCTACCTGAATTGCTCCCTCCATATAATGTACATGTATATAGTAATCCAACCTCGTTGTCTTTCCCCAGGTATCTATAGAGAGGATGAGCTCTCCTCATGGCGCTTGCGAAAACCTTACCACCGCTGAAGCTTTAGCGAGGGACGCTCACGTGGAGATGCTGTACGGAGTTAAATACACAAGCCAGGGCTGTGAAAAGACATGTTTGCAGAAGGCCATCGTGGAGACGTGCGGTTGTAAATACGCAATGTACGCGTTCACGGGAGGAGCCTTTAATAACACTAACGTTCCAACGGCGCCATTTTGTACCTTAACCAATACAGAATCACGTGAGTACACCTAGATCAAATCGTTTATTCAACGAGGAGAAAGTGGTGAAGTGATGATGAACATGTCGCACTTCTTATCTTGTGACTCCATCAGGCTGCAGTCTTACAGTGGTATCAGCCCAACGACGGCCACAGGTATCCCACACAACGTTTCCTTCTCATGCATATTATGGTTCGCATTGCGTGGGGAGAGTCAACAATTTATATAGGCTTACTGAAGCCCCTTTGTATTGAAAGGATGAACGCATTGATTCAAAATCAGATTTGCGTTACATAATTACAAATGTATGTTGTTTTCTTCATCATATCTTTGTCATATTTCGCTAACCGATTCTTGTACCGTCTTCTTGTAGAAACGTGTATTGAAAATGTAGAAAGACTGTTTTATATGGATCAGCTTACCTGTGACCCACCGTGCCCGATCATATGCAGGTTAGTAAAGCATCCTCTTTTATAATCTTCACACTGGTGTCGCTGCCTTGTGGATTTTTCCCATTACCTAAAGCAAAATCGACCCAAAGGCTCCCTGATATAAAGCATGATTGTGATTTAGCTCCTCGATGACGGCCACCAAGTTCCCAGCTGCATGGGCAGAACGACCGGATATCTCCTGATTCTATTCAATGATTTCAGCGAAAACCTTTTCCCAACCACGAGCACATCTTCAGGATGGCCAGCATTAGCCAAGGAGGTAGCTATAAATATCTACTTTTCTCGCCTTCGAAACCCCCAAGCTCCATTTAGTGTGGACTGAACAAACCAGGGAGGAGTAGGCCTGTATATACGACCGACCCTGGTATTCGAGTGTGGGTACAAGTGAGAATAGTGACGATTCACTGTGAGAGAGTAAACATGTGTAGACCTCTTTAAACATATTTTGGCACACCCGCATCCTACCTGTAGTCTTCCTTAATGAGTTGTTGGCCCAAGTGAGTCCATCCATGGAACTCTCGGCTGAACACAGCAGATAGATGTAAGGGACAACTCGGTATCTAAGTGTTTTGATGACCAAAACTAGAGTTAAAAGCGCCAATCTAAAAGCACCATTATTATCTAATGACCCTTTCTAAAATTCTTCAGGAAGATATCAAGATGATGATTGCCGAGGTGAACCCAAAGCTTGGTCAGATAATAATGAAGATGTCGGACATGGAAGCAAGAGAATTCTTACAGTGAGTGAAAAACGAATTTATGCTGTATCGGTATTGAGTATCGCCAACAGCCAGTGTAATGGAAATCAGTGTCCCCCTCAGTAGGAAGCCCGAGGGCGTATTGATCCCTCCCCTAATTGACAAAGTCATGAATCTGATGAAAATACATGCGGTGGCACACACATTTTTTTACTGGACTGCATGGACGGCTTTTGGGGAGATGTAGGCCTCCCCTCGATAAAGTGTCGCCACGAAGGGGGTAAAGGAATCTGTTTATAATGACTCTGTATACACGTTGTCTAATCGGTATCTTTGCAGCTACAACTTTTTGAAATTAAACGTTTTCTACCAAGATATGATGTTCCAAAGAATAGTCACCGAAGAGGGTTATTCCGTAAGTAGGCCTATGTATGTAAGATTTTAGTAACTGGGACTGAGACATCCTAATAGCCCAACTGCCCAGAATATTGTCTATCTTGACACTGGTTGTGTGTGGCAGTAGCTTGTAATATAGCTGTACACGTAGCAAGTGCCAGTATATACGGCTGTGTGGAAAAGACGCCTCTACCGGCGTATACACCCGTCGTTACAGTATGCATCATTGTGTAATCGCGATGATAGTCAGTTTAACTAAAGTGTACTTATGTGCATATGAACCTTAAACCGGAGCACAGTACTGGCGAGTCCGATGAAGTCAATTTAACCGACAATATCCTTCGTTTCAGTGGCAGGAGATGGTGTCCGACATCGGTGGGACCGTGGAACTCTACGTTGGCGCATCCATCGTCACGTTCTTTCAGCTGATTGAGATAGTTATTGACCTCGCACTCATTGGAATACGGGGCAAGTTAACGGGATGACGAATGAAGAAGGAAGATACTTTCTTAAAAGAGACACTGGGTCGATTATTTTTATTATATGATGTAACGTCAGACTCAATGGCGCAACAGAGAACCGATCGCTTCACGCGTCCATTTTCTGGAGCTGTGTCAACAAAATGGCTGATCAGCCGGGAATTAAGTATCTTACATGTGCATTGAATGTATCATTTTCAGTATCTTTATTTCTATATACGACGGTCATAATAAAGTAAGGCGCAATGATAAATATTTTTAACCCTGTACTGTAATTTTTTAAATGTTTGTATACATGTATATTATTGTGGCAATAAACTGAGTAACCAAATGACACATGAAGGACATTTTTTTACATCTTTTTAGACCATGGAAAATTTCATTTCCCTTAATTGTACCAACAACTTCCACCCTCTTTGCTAAACAACATCATCAATATCTACATCTATGAAGTAACTGTCAGCTTTTGTTGGCCGTCGATGATTCGGAAGCTGCAGGTCTAGAACGTATTCTTTGGTCTGGCGCTAATCCATTTAGCAATGGCCGGGACTGCACCGACCTTCTTCCTGTGCTGCGCAATGGGCCCGCTGACAGTTGCTCCCTCGAACGAGCAGACGGTGTCCAAGATTGAGAAAAGCGCCAAATCTGCGTAGGTAAGCTGAAAAGAACAGAAGACGATGATAATGTAATCTTACAATGATCACGGTCAATTCTGAAAATTCGGCTCTATCCCGTTCGTTGTCCGACCCATCACGAAATTCCCCAACCTTACAAATAAAACCGCATCGTGTTGCACCTGCAAGACCACGAAGCAGTCGAACTTTAGTCAAGTGCGGAGTCCTGGATGAGGACATACCAGGCTGCTGTCTCATTGACAAAACTCATTTCTGAAGAACATGGTCCTCCCCAGCAGATATACAACATAGAGCCACGGTAAATCCGTGTGACATTTGTCACATCTTTACAAGTCTTCGTAACTGTCACATGCTGCCATCTGAGCTAAGACATTGGAACTAGGCATAAGATTAAAACTATTCTGCAACTATACCATTCCGTCAATCGCCATTGAGTTTTTTTCGTTTTTGGGCGGTGGACGATTAACAGCTGGAACCCAAACCAGCCTCTGTTGATCCTTTACCCATCAGGTATCTAGTGCAGGTATGAACCTGGTTTATAAATCGGCAGTTTATCTTACTAACATACATGAGCTTTACACACCACGACGTATATATGGTATGGCGATTCTATCACCATTTCTCCTATGGTAACGTTTCTATACGTATCATGTACTACAGGGTTACACTACATTACAATCAATGCCTTACCTTAGAGCCGACGAGGAAACCCGTCGGGTTTGAAGCTAAAATCTTTTCAATCTTCACCACATGTGATGGCCAAGTCTTTGAGACAAACTCCTTTGTCTTCGCCTCCTGAAAAATAATGCACAGCCAACTTAGTTTTCGAGCTTTTGTGGCAGAAACGCAAGCAAATATTTTTTTCATTTGTTTTTTTTCTCCCCAAAAAGAAGAAACATCATCAGCCCCCCACCAAAAATTTGTAAAGCAGAATTTTGAACTCACCTTCTCCGCTTCTGGAGCGAACGTCACCTTGACTGCATCTGTCAAAATTTCGAGAGCACATTCTGCGGCTTCGTCGACTTTGGCTTTTTCGAAGTGGTCGGCACCTGCCAAATCTGAAAAGGAAAACAACAGAACTTGACAGCAACCTTAGGAAGGTGGTTCAAGCAAGCACAGGCTGAAGTCACGAACTTGCATGGTCATGGCGCTGTTGGCTTATTGCTTGGCGTTATCTCCAGGTTGAGTAGGCCTTCAGCCTTAGACGACTCGAGCCAAGTTCGCAGATTCTGCCCTCTGTCATGAACAAATGCCACCATTTCCTGCATGCAGTGGATGCACTTCGTCAGGAAGTGTTAGGCTTCCATTCGCCAATGCACGTGGGTGGAAGTTATGCATTGGACTCTTTTTTAAACTTTCTTCCCGGCAGATGGCACTGCGTTTCGATGTCCTCGAGAATCTATAACATGCACGTGGCAGTTTACATTGGAAGTTGTTACGTACCGAACACATTCGCAAGAAATCTGACAATGGCCTGGCTTTGCGCGATTGTTTTACCATCGACCTCCAGGTAGGGCAGCGAACCGAATGGTGTGTCTGAAAAATGTGATGATTTTATACTAGATGACCGAAGAAAAACCTGCACCGTAATGCACGTGTTTGGTATTTGTCGTATCAGAGCACCGAAGCAAATTCATGATTGTTCGAAGATAAATGGAAGAGTTTTTCATCCGGCCATGGCGATTTAGCGGATCCTGCGGATTCTGCGGAATCTGGTCTGCAGTGGATTGGTATCCGGTCGTTTCGCTCCCTGACGTTTTTGCCCCCAGCATTTTCGCCCCCAAACTTAGCGTAATACCATTAGGCCCCACGTTGGCCGCTGCCGTGATGTAATGTAATCAAGCTAAATCAAGAGAGTGTCTGAGAGTCACTCTACCCAAAAATTAGTCGTTTCGCCTCCTGGGACTTGGGGTGGTTTAAGGATCGTTGCCAGGATCTCGGGCTTGTCACCTGTCATCGCATGATCTTGCTGGCTGTTTGGTCATCAAGAGTGGGATGATTGACTCGGGTGGACGTTTTAGAAAAATCTTTTATTTATTATCATGAGAGTGGGAAATTCTCTGTTTAAACTGATTTGTCATCTGGGAGTCCTGGACATCATCAGTCATCATGTGACTTGAATATCTTAATGATGGATCATCAAGGCAATCGTATGTTGCTCGTGCACAATTTTGCGATGTTGTAAAATAAAGAGAGACGTGTCAACCAGGCCAGTGTAGAAGTTTAAAATGTCCCCTGGAAAAAGTGTCCATCCCTAATGTATTCTGCACGATATTAACAAATTAACGAATGAGCGAAAATGACGTGTGTTTTTCGGGTCGGTGCGTAACGACTTACACGATTACGGGCCAACTCGGCCTATTACCAACTCGGCCTGGGTTATAGATCACGGTCAATGGTCCCATCAGGGAGTTTTTTTTTTATTCATGCGCGGCACCCCCCCCCCTCCCACCGTAGTTCCTAAAATCATTGATTTCTTGGTCCTTACAGTATGTCAGTGTTGATTCAGCAGTTGTTTTGGCAAAGACATGTTTTTTTGGAGTTTCTGAAACCTAGAGCGCTACTCAATAGGCGGCTAACAAGAAACTACGCATTTATACTGTTGTTGCCGACGTATGTGTACAATGAACTTGGGATGTGCGTCGGCCCCGTGTTGAAATGCCGTCCAGTGCCAGTTGGTGCGTTTTTCGCTGATTTGTGCAAAATTCAACATATCTCAAAAGTTCAATGGTTGACCCTCGATTTTTTTTGATTTTTGTGTAGCGTTAGCAACTGTCTTTCATGGGAGAATGGTCACTGTAAGAATCATTCAGGAAGAAATGCATAATATTTGGGGGTTTTCGTGATTGTCCGGCCCAATTGGCAATATTGCCATTTGGGATGGCGAACAGAGCATGGAGGTATTATTAAGATAATAATACCTCCATGAACAGAGCTAGGAGCTTATGATTTATTTAAAGAAATAAAATGCCCGATTTAACATCCTGCAGAATCAGGGGAATCGGGCGTTTCCAGTGATATACGACACAAATGGGTTGTCCTCATGCATTCACTTTGGAAACGCATTTTAAAATAGATGTTACGTCCTGTTAATGGGGCACGTCATCATCACGTACATTTGGGAAAAACTCCCTAACGAGACCAATGTGGAAATCATCCGATAATAGAATGCAGACATTTTTTTCATGCATGTTGGGGTTTTTCCGAAATGCTTGATAATCTTAGCGGTTTAGACAATTTAACAGTTATGGAATATTACAAATATTTATTATAAGGATAATTTATCATAATATCGATATTCTCGAGCTGTTTTTATGCTGATTCCGCCCAGATTCCGCAGGTTCCGCAGAATCCGCAGGATCCGCTAAATCGCCATGGCCCCTATATCCCTAGTTGACCAGGTGATAATAATATGTGCGAAGGTTCTCTCCAATCCTTAACTAAAGGTATAGACCGGAGACCTCCTGATAAAGTCTGGTTTTGTACTTACTTGGTTTCAGCTTTCCCCATTCTTCAAAGCTAATGCGGACATCTCCATACTCGACTCCAGCAACCGCAAATATCAATCTAGAGAGTTCTGCCCTTCCCCTGGCATCAAAGTAGGTAAGCTTGTAATGAACCATATTTGACGACGAGCAAACGAACTTCGAGGTGATTGGGAACACGACTATCCTAGATCTTTCCTCGACTCAAAATGCCGAGTCATTGCATGAATGAGATCAATCATTACATAGGCCTACAGCCGGGTCATACTAATTCCCGACCTACCCCGACTTTTCCCGACATTTACCTACCGACTTGCGGAAAATGCTGCCAAAATATAGTGTATGTTAATTTCAAGACTTTTGAACGATGCTAAGTTGAGCAAATCAAGTTACATCTACCCAACCGACCGCAATTTTCTGCAGGTCGGTAATCTTGGTTAGTTGTGGTTGTCGCTTCTTGTAAACTGTACATGCATATGGCCTTGTCTGAACCCAGCATAAATTAATTATTGGAGTTGATTTGCTCAACTTAGCATCGTTCAAAAGTCCTGAAATTAACAGAAGTGCTGTATATGTATGTAAACAGTACAAATATAAATATTCTGATAATTAATACACTATATTTTGGCAGCATTTTCCGCAAGTCGGTAAATGTCGGGAAAAGTCGGGGTAGGTCGGGAATTAGTATAACCGGCCTACAGCCTGTTAGCTGTGCCACTACAGTACAAAAGGTTGTGTCAATAGCGCGCCACGGGTATATGCTAGTAGTGTCAATAAGTGTCAATAATAGATAAATTGAATTGAATTGAATAAGCCTAGTCCGGTAGTGCGATAGCAACCAGCCATTATCACTCGCTTTGCGATAATCTAAAACCACTGATAGTCAAATGATATTGGAACTCTCTACGAAAGGATTCCATTTTGGAGACGTGTGAGATTATTCTCTTTATATTATTATGAAGCCGGGAGTGACTTCCCGATCACCTTCATCGATTGCTTTCCGGACTTTCTCGAGTTCCGCCGGTTACAGGCGAAGATGACGTCATGAGGGAGACTACGGACATTCACCTGATAGTTCAGAGTGCTATTGCTTATGATCTGAATATATAGCACAGCTGTTGTAAAAAGCATTCACACTCTTGAAGTATCAAAATAATGAGACAAGAATAAACGCGGTCATGGATATAAAAAAACTTAACTGTGCAGTTTCAAACATGCCTATATGTGTCACATGTGTCAATGTCCTATAATAATAATCAAAAGGACTACATGTTTGTCTGGACTAAAGAATAAAGAATTGAGAGAGAAAGTCAAACTACATGTACATGTATAAACAGAACCTTTATTGATTTATCGGAAGAATAATTGCTAGAACTTTTTATCGGCAGAGCAGAAGAATAGTCCCAAATTTCCGATTATATTACCAGGGCCCGGTTGTTCAAAACAAGTTATGTCACTAACGCTGGCGTTAACTTAACTTAGCGTTATCTCATTCAGTTAATGCATTAGACTTAGCGTTATCTCATTCAGTTAATGCATTAGACTTAGCGTTATCTCATTCAGTTAATGCATTAGACTTAGCGTTATCTCATTCAGGTAATGCAGTAGACTTAGCGTTATCTCATTCAGGTAATGCAGTAGACTTAGCGTTATCTCATTCAGTTAATGCATTAGACTTAGCGTTATCTCATTCAGGTAATGCATTAGACTCAGCGTTATCTCATTCAGGTAATGCGTTAGACGTAACGCCTAGTTAAGTAGACGCCAGCGTTAGTGACAAAACCTGCTTTGAACAACCGAGCCCTGCTTTAAAATGTTTTTCTAAATACACCTTTAGACAGGTTAATACAAGGCTGTGGAATCCATTAGGCAAACGGCGAAAGCGGGGGTTAAACGAGATCCTCTTCGAGTGTTCCTCCATGTTTTTACTGAGGGCTAGTCCAGAGCCCGCGCGCCCAGTTTCCACGACTGCAAAAAGTGCCAGATCCGCGAAGGTTAGCTGTATGAGAAGCGAAGGAAATTTATTACCAAGGCACTCTCTCAAGATTACCAAGACATTCACAGCCCCATCTCTCTCAAGATTACCAAGACATTCACAGCCCCATCTCTCTCAAGATTATCAAGCCATTCTCCAGCCCCACTCTCTCAAGAGTACCAAGACATTCACAGCCCCACTCTCTCAAGATTACCAAGACATTCACAGCCCCATCTCTCTCAAGATTATCAAGCCATTCTCCAGCCCCACTCTCTCAAGAGTACCAAGACATTCACAGCCCCACTCTCTCAAGATTACCAAGACATTCACAGCCCCATCTCTCTCAAGAGTACCAAGACATTCACAGCCCCACTCTCTCAAGATTACCAAGACATTCACAGCCCCACTCTCTCAAGAGTACCAAGACATTCACAGCCCCATCTCTCTCAAGATTATCAAGCCATTCTCCAGCCCCACTCTCTCAAGATTACCAAGACATTCACAGCCCCATCTCTCTCAAGATTATCAAGCCATTCTCCAGCCCCACTCTCTCAAGAGTACCAAGACATTCACAGCCCCACTCTCTCAAGATTACCAAGACATTCACAGCCCCATCTCTCTCAAGATTATCAAGCCATTCTCCAGCCCCACTCTCTCAAGAGTACCAAGACATTCACAGCCCCACTCTCTCAAGATTACCAAGACATTCACAGCCCCATCTCTCTCAAGAGTACCAAGACATTCACAGCCCCACTCTCTCAAGATTACCAAGACATTCACAGCCCCACTCTCTCAAGAGTACCAAGACATTCACAGCCCCATCTCTCTCAAGATTATCAAGCCATTCTCCAGCCCCACTCTCTCAAGATTACCAAGACATTCACAGCCCCATCTCTCTCAAGATTACCAAGACATTCACAGCCCCATCTCTCTCAAGATTATCAAGCCATTCTCCAGCCCCACTCTCTCAAGATTATCAAGCCATTCTCCAGCCCCACTCTCTCAAGATTACCAAGACATTCACAGCCCCATCTCTCTCAAGATTATCAAGCCATTCTCCAGCCCCACTCTCTCAAGATTACCAAGACATTCACAGCCCCACTCTCTCAAGATTACCAAGACATTCACAGCCCCATCTCTCTCAAGATTATCAAGCCATTCTCCAGCCCCACTCTCTCAAGATTACCAAGACATTCACAGCCCCACTCTCTCAAGATTACCAAGACATTCACAGCCCCACTCTCTCAAGATTACCAAGACATTCACAGCCCCACTCTCTCAAGATTACCAAGACATTCACAGCCCCACTCTCTCAAGATTACCAAGACATTCACAGCCCCACTCTCTCAAGAGTACCAAGATATTCACAGCCCCACTCTCTCAAGATTACCAAGACATTCACAACCCCCTAACTTACATTCCCCAGCCCCTTGCGATTTTCTCAGGCAGATTTCTCGGGGGACAGAAAGTAACCACGACGACATTGCAGAGAAACGTGCGCATGCTTTGCGTGTCCAACTCATACATCATGTTTTCACCTGCTTACTATGACTGCCCTCGATCCTATCAAATGGCTAATGTCTGAATAGTGAATCGAAAGGATAAACCTGGCTGTGTTGCGTGCATACGGTGTTAGCACGTTAACGTCTTGATCTGTGAAAGAACACACTTGGCGCTATCATCAACAGAATAATGCTGAGTCATCCCCAGGTTGGTTTGGACAGTTATATTTGCTGTGTCATGCCTACGAAGCTACAGGCTCAATTTGCATTCGATCATTTCTTCTTGTTTATGTATCATATGCACGTATGTAGCCAATATATGAGTAACGAGATATTGTAATAAGCGCTCGAGTCGTCCACTTGGTACAAATATGATTTATGGCGACGAAAAAAAGAGTTTTTAGAAAGATGCTGTGTGCAACAGGATTGGAATATTCAACCTGGCTGACGCAATTTGAGCAAGTTCTAATTCTTTTTTCAGTCTTCCCCATGCCTGAATTACCATGGTTACCAGCAATGATTGTGATACCCTTTATCAACCGCAAATTTTATAATTTTTGCAGTTTATTCTGTGTCACAAATGAATTGAGTTACTTTGTCAAAGAAGTGAATGCCTAAGTCACTGATTCTGACAATCATTTTGCCTATCTCAGGCTGTAATATTGCCTATTAAAGTCACATGAAAATTTCCTAAAAATCACTAGGGTTATGTTATAAAAGTTCATGTTCATTATATTTGCATTTTCATTTTATTAACTATGTTTCCAAATATATCCATGAATGAATACCAAAACATGGGAAAATGAGGTAGGCAATTTGTTTAGGAGCGTGACGATATTTGAAACCGTCTGCAGTATGTACCGCAAAGAATTTCAAATTTGAAGATCCAAACATGATTTTTGTTATTCGTTTAGCCAGCCATGGTTGCGATTCGGTCCTGACTGAAGACGAGATATTCCACTGGGCGTTTTGTTATTAAGGTTCATCATAGATGGCGATGCTGTTCTGAGCAAAGTTGGCCCGGGTATTCATGATTTTGGATTTCCTGGTTTGTTTGATTTCCCGCAGGTGGCGCTTGTCATTGTGAAAAGGAAACGTGGACAGCATGAGGTTGCATGATTCTGGGGGAAAGAAACGTAGGCATCACCTGAAATGCTGATAACCGGGCTGCTGCATAGATTGTAACGAAAGATTGAGAGCGCCGCATGAAGAACTGACAGAGTCGATCAACAGACAAGTTTGTTTTTGAATTCAATATAATCCCGATGAAATACAGTGATGCCTCAATAAACATTCTAATTATACAAGTCAGAATATGAAAACTAGGCCCGCGTTGGCCTAAAGTTACCAATGGAACGATCATTTCAAATTATTGTGGATGGGCGACGGACCGAAACAAAACCTTTGTCCAAAGTGATATGATGTCATTCATCGCCAGTGTTTTGTGATTTGTTCCCAATATTCTTCCCTTTGATGTCGCTGAGGAAGATTTTGAATAAGAATACCTTGGGTTCCGAGAGGTGGTCAGGGTTTCAATGACTGCAGATATCATCAATCTTTTAGGTGTCACCATTTTAGATTCACAACAATTGTATACGAGAGTTGCGAAGTTCTAACTTCAAATCATATTATAATAATATGAAATTGTATGGCCGGCATAAAAGACAGCATACAGCGGCGATTCGGGATCAATTAATTTGCTTCATCGTTTGGCGAGCTAGCGAAAATCAATGATTATGATCATGCTGACACCTCACACTCCTCTTAGTGTACCAATTATCACACGCGATGAGCCGTGATATTAACATGTCGACGTTAGAATATTGAAAATTATTATAATACATTCAACAATTTGTCAACGTTCACTTCAATAATGGTAATATTATTGTCGAATATTCCATTGGAGTATTCATCAGTGTTTGTATTCACCACTCCCTTAGATACAACAACACCTTTCACTTCAGCGTGTAACCCCTATCATCACCAACAACAGCTGATGGTAGCCACACTGAGTCACTATGATCAAACTTGAAATGGCTGTATTCAGAAAATGAGCGCAGTTGACCACGGTTTTCAATGAAGTTTATTCGTTGTATAAAACCTTGCTCGAATTCCAGACCCTAACAAAGAGAATTGATCTCAAGTCGTCAAAAGTCAAAAGTTGCTAAACCTGGCGAAGAAAGCATGTCATCCATCATTCCAAGGACTCCAGCCGATCCATCTCCTGTTGCTCCTGATCCATCCCATTATCATTCTACCAGACGCTTTGGTAGAAGCTAAAGAACGAACAATATGGTATAATAGCCATAGCGAAGAAAGTTAAACTCTGGAATGCTTTTGACAGTATTCGACTCGTGGGTCTGAAATATCAATTTCTGCTTGAAGACTGATTTATCCAATTTTAGTGACACTTTAGACTAAATTCCAGTGGAATGTATTTGCTATATTTGCATGATTCCCAAGTGGCGATTCGTTCCAGTTTTAGGAACACTCACCACTTCAAAAGTAATTATCATGAAAAACGGATATTTTTCACATCTTGAGAGAGTCAATGTATCTTCAAGTTAGTGCCAATTTAGCCTTATTGGGATAACATTCCATGTCAGAAGAACTAAAACGTAGTTAAGAAATCTCGACGAGACCAGCAACTGCTGGACAGTGAGATGTTGCAGTGTTTTAGATTTTTCAGGTCGCCATGGCCGATGTCTCCGTCGCGGGCGTTAGTTTGAAAATGGCACCAACAGTGCTCACTAAAAACTATACCTCCTTCGAGAGCCACTTCCGACGCCGTATCCCTTCATTTCGTGCCCCTCACAGAAGTCAATGAGCCTGGACCACAATAGCCATTCTAAACGTTTATGTAAAGTCTGGCGTTCTGAACGGATGATTAACGAACCCTGTCCGAGTTATGTCACATCCAAATTGGGACGATTATCAGCACAATCCGGCCATTTTACGGTCTGTCGTGAGATGATGAAGATCTAAATGGTGGAAAATTGTTAAGGTGCAAGTGAAACATGATATAAGATACGGCTCAGCAGCATGTGCCCACAGCAAAGGCAGGGCGGGTGTGGTCAAGTTTTATCTTGGTGTCTACATTGTTATACCCAGTCGTGACTAACAACGAGGGCGATTTGCATGAACTTTCGGTAAAGCTGACACTATACCATGATACTGATAATGAAAAGCCTTCCAACTAGACCTATCGCAGTCCATCTCCGCACCTTGGTGTTCGGTGCACCTTGCAATGATTGAGAGGTTGGTGTAAAATATCACACATCAAATCAAAAACACACGGCGATGCATCGTATCGAGTGATAATCTATGGTCTTCCATTGATTCGCGAGTCAACATTGGTCCTTCTCACGAAACCTCGCCTGGTTGTGGATGAAATTTAGAGGCGCCTCCGCAGGGTGTCGCGGCTATACGCAACGCCATGACTGGCTCGACAATGGCGGAAGTGATCTGCATTCGTGTTCGCTTTGTAGGGGAGAGTATGGGTGTCTGGTATCACGCTAGATAGTCAATGAAGCACTTAACTAGTAGGTTTCTATGGAAAGGGTCTTCCAAGTGTCTTCATGTAAGCAGGAGAGACATCGTCAAAATAAAGAGTGCATCTCAAGTGTCAGCACCTAGCGGCAGCTTCCTTCCGTAATTCGAACACTTAATTACGAAAAAGCAGGAAATGAACACAACCAGTGCATTGTGTGACTTCAATACGTTTTGTTGTTTGAGTGGGTATTACATTTGGCAAGACGACATCAAGAGTTTGAGATGCTCTGTTGTGATTGTGCGGATCCCGACTTCACTCTGTTGGTTATCACATTAATTGGGTGAGGTAACGAGGTCTTGTCAAGACCATTTCAATAACTCGTGACGTGAAGTGGACGATCGATTCATGTCTCAATCCAGTCTGAAAATATATCAATTTATTCACCCTGATTCTCACCCGAGTGTAGTCAGGCTCACACATCAACCAACAACTCACAAAGAACGAACCAACCCGCAACTGATCTGGACTTCATGATCCGTAAATAGAACATTTTTTCGGCGAAATCCCAGTCATGCTGGGCTTAGGGAGACGTGTCCCTAGGGTGAAGCGGTACATCAGTAGGAAGGCAGGACTGTACCTCCCATCTGAGACCAACTTGGACCCCCTACTGCAGCAGGCAATTCCCCTCGATTTTCTATAGATAACAATAACCACAATCGGATTGCGGCCAGAGCCCCTGAAACGCACTTCATGATCGTTTGTTTAAGCCTTAAAACTTAAAGTCCAACATCCCTAACACAGGTGATAAACTTTTAAGGCTGACATTTATTCAAGCAGAATGCATCGTAAAATACCTCTCCAAACCTCCTTCATCAGCAACTCCGTTCCGAACAAATCCGGTTTTTCCTGCCAGCAATGGCGTCACGGATTTGCATCCATTATTCTGCTCACTAGGGGGCGTCATGCAGCTTTGTGTGTCGTCTGTTCAGATTTTCCGCGTGGAGGTCCAAGGAATGTTCTGCTGTCTGTAAAAACAAGCCCATTCTGGGTCTCTAACCTTACGTCAATGGTCTTTAGCGAAATCTCCCAAAGAATGAAGAATGTGACTAAGTCCTTAAGCTGTTGTGCTAAGGGGGCCTTTTTTGGTGAGGGTAAAGAATCATTGGGCCACAAGCCTGGACCTAATCGCTCTGGACAATATTGTTACTAAGACGAGCACCCCTAGGGCAACTTTGACACACTGATGACAATGTCGTCTTTAATATTAGGCGGCTTATAAGGGTCATCTTTGCAAACAATTTGTCTAAAAAGCGGATGATCCCTTGTAATTGGCGTCATGGGTTAGTACTTGGAAGAGGGCGTGGAATAACGATTAAAGGGTGCATGCGGTCCCTTTCAAAGATGTTAGCGCCCTGAAATTACGATTTCTAGCATTATTCAACAATTCGTCATCAGACTATGTTCTTCTGATTAAGGAATTGAACCCGAGGCGGAGGACCTTGGTTGAGTTACCAAGACACTCGAGGGTGGAGCTAAAATACAGTCCAAACCCGAGCCGACAGGCGAGGGTTTGGACGAAATTTTAGCTCCACCCGAGAGTGTCTTGGTAACTCAACCAAGGTCCGAAGCCGAGGGTTCAATTTCTATTCTAAAATACCTCAAACTTAAAAAGATAGGCCACGAAATAACTTGAATATGTGCGAATTTGGCAAATTCCATCCATCGCCTGCCCGGAGCGCCGGTAGCGCCGTTGTTTACATTATGTTACGGCAGCCCGTATAGGAAGTCCGGATCGGCTCGCTCAAGTGACGCTAAAATCCGCGCAAATGGGCTATTTGGAGCGTTTTTCTCAGCAAATATGTGTAGTGCTCATTAAAAAACTTAGGGTGGTTGATGCTTCCTTGGCTGATTTGTGTTTGAAGCAGTGTTTTGAGAGCCTCAAACTTCTGAAGTGAGCTGTGTGCATGGTTCCACATTTTAGTGCAACCCGAGGGAACTTTGGTAGAGCATCTTGGTTGCGTGTCCAAAACACTCCACTCTCAGAACGAGGCTTATGCATTTTCCATTTAAAAGTTGACTTTACGGTACCAAGGTATTTTAGAATGTAAAATCTCACTATAGCTGTTTTCGACACGATTTCTAGTTTACCGGGCGATCATTGTGGTTTGGTTGCTGTTTCGACAAAGTGTTGTTTTAGGCGGTATGAACGGGGAGGGGCAATTGTAATGATTTTGCTGCTGTAGCATGTACATACATATTCAAGCCATCACGATATACGCTTATGTAGTACAGATTTTAGTAAAGCAAAGTCACGACAAGCGCATTTGCAGGATTTTAACAACGGACCCCATGCGCGGAGGTTTAGGGTCAGGCCTAAGCATACAATAGAATGTCCCATACGGTTACCAGGCGCACCATAGATGCCATATGTTACTACTAGATATAAGAACTTGGCCAATTTGACAAAATACCTCTCACAGAAAGCTGTGAGTTTCTCTGACTGGGACTGGGTTTGCCGTAGGGTCACCTTCGAAAACGCTCTATACCGTTGCTGTCACCAAGTACGAGCTATAGTTGAGATGTTGAGAAACACATCGACATGCATTATGTATTTGTATTACGGACCTGTCTCGTCCTTTGCAACGAAAACCAAGATTTCTCGAATCATTTCGCTGAACTGCTTAAGATTACACTTCGAATCGCCAAATCTGACACTGACTGTAGATTCAGTGACCGTGTTCCAAAAATCGTTGAAGATTATGAAATCTACAACCGAGACAATGAGCGAGATTGTCCGCCAGTGTCAGTGCAATGATTGACAGCAAACAGTCTTACACCCGTAATCCTGTTTTCTTGCTCCAAAAATCTCAAATGTCACATTAGACACGGCAAATTTTCCCCGCCCCTGGAGAATCGTCCTTTCTTCAACGTGATATTTGTCTATTGAAAAATAATAAAAGCGTTCAAGAATTATTTAGTTCCAATCTTGGAACTTGATCGCCCGGGTTGATAATGACCCCGAATACTATAGCTACTCTTCGGGGCACAATCCAGACTGAATACGAGGATGCCACGGCAAGCAACACCTGAGGTGTTAAATACCTCAGAAGATTGTAATTTAAGAGAAGCTTGGGGGACAGAGAGGGCTGAGGTACAAATGAGGCACACCCTATCATTAAGGGCGTGAGAGCCCAAGGTGTCGGCCATCCTTCTTATGGACACCTAGAGTTCCTTCCCAACATGGACTTGTCTCTGTGAGATTTGAAATTGTCTTGTGATGACTGTCGAAATGTTAGATTTTGAAAAATAACGCCGGTTTGGGTTTTTTCATCTCCTTCGAACTGCTGAACGATATCTGACGGTGTGTTCTTAATCCCATACCGTCCTGACGAATGTGATTGAAACATGTCTATCTGAATCCCAGCCCTGATTGAATAACATGGAGAGAATCTATAGATAATCAGGCGTTTGCAAGTTCATCCATCTGCCCTGCTTGGAGCAATGCCCACGGCTGGTCTCAAGGCTATTCCGTTGAACCCCTTGCGTTGGGTTATGACTTCGAATATAGATGTTGTCCTCAGGGTAGATTTCATTGATCTTGTCTTCATGGAATAGGGAAGTGGTCGAATATCAAATGGTCTGCGAGCCTTGGAAACCTTTAAAATTTGATATAGAGTTACAGTGGAACCCCGGTAACGCAACCAACCCGTGATTTCTGGTGTTTGAATGTCTGATTCATCAGCAATAAACTATATGATATCATATGACAATAATTGTTTAATAAAGCTGACGTCGATAAATTTGAGTCCTCGCTGTTTCTTGGACACTCGCGTGCACAATTTTCAAATTCTAATTTTAGGTTTATTTATGTGATATTCAAACATCTTCATGTACATTGTCTTCTCGTATATATCAAATCAAATCATATACTACTTTCGAATTGTCTCCTAAAGTAAAAATCAATTCCGCATTGTCACTGAACACAGCTGATAACGACATTTGGCAAAGCCTGCTCCTCATGGGGTCCGAGTTCGATTCTAGTCGGATTTTCAATCATTGCCAATGGGCCACGGGTCGTCAGTACCCCGGGTGATAACGGGGTCGGTAACAGTACTCCTCCGTCACAATTCTTCTTCGCATCTTCTATAATGATCCTTCCAGCAGTTCTCCAGGCAAAGTTTTCTCATTATAATGATGACTGGTGAGGAGTCCTTCTACCACCGCTTCTATCCGAAGAGATAGTAATTCCCTAAATTGCCCAACGAGTATAGCCTTTAATTGACCGTATGTTTCAGTTTGAAAATTGTTAATCAGAATCGAACTTTATTTCGCGATTTTTCTCCGACGACGTGGGAAACGGGCCTCATCATAACAACATCACAACAACCTCATGTGATTGGTCCATTTCTCGACACTATCCCGGTGAAGTATGATGTTGTGCTCCTCTTGGTTAATATCACAGGCACATCAGAGGAAGTCTCCCCATGCAGCAAATACTGTTTTGTAAAGGAAACTAGATTCAGAACGATCTGAGACCTACAATTCGACGAATGACTCTAACTTTTTAACAAGTGATAGTATGTAATACACCAGAAAGAGGAGAATGGAGCCCTGAACAAGCCGAGACATACGAATCCAGCGTTACCTTTTGACCCTTTCACTAATGAGACTCCCCTAAAGTCTCCCTCAGGCGGCCAAGAACCCAAAGGATGCACCACTTTGATCGCCAAGACCCCCACCACACCACATCTCAGACCAGCATATCATTAATCACGCTCATTAATTACCAAGCTCTTATTGAATCGGATACGAATCCTCCAAAGGCAATTTTCGCCTTTCATATTCAAATGTCAACGTATTCACTTGACAATATTATCAATAAACACATATAATACGACATGAAGCATGCATAAAACAACACTTTAGATGTCACTCACGCTGTGCGGTTGCCATGACTACAGGGCCCCACCTGCGATTCGTGGCAGTGGGTGAGAGGTATGTTTCTGACATGTTCTACGAGTACCTTCATGGTCGCATCCATGTTGAAGTTACACGTATTTCATGAAGTTCACCTTCTACATCCACACCGACATGATCAAGCACGTTACTAAATATTGCTTCGAAAACTCTCTTTGTCAGAAAGGGATATCCTTGGTTTCAGCTAAAGCACGATGCACCCTTGTTACAATGGACTTTTTATCGAACAATCTCAAGCTAATGAGGGGCCATCATTCCGGGCGAGTTGTCACAGGCGGTCAAACAGATGACAACTCAAAAAACACCTGCTGCCAGAAGTTACATAACGGACACCAGCGCAGCAGGGGGCAGACGACACGAGGTGAATCTGTTGAAGAGGATGTCTGGACACAGGTCGAATGAGATCACCTTCCTGGAAGATAATTCCCTGTCAGTGTCAATCGACCGCAAAGCTGTAGCAGGTCCGGGGGACTTGAAGAGTTCGGCCCTTCACCCAGATTGTTCAGAAAGATGTTCGCACTCTTTTGAGGGATTTTGTAGAGGTTTTTGTCCTTTGTTGTTCATTCATCATCGAGGTCCTCGCAGCGGGAAACCCGTGGATATGCAGGTCCGTGACTCATGGGTCCCCTCGGGCTGCTCCCTTTAGTTTCAGGTCAAGGGCGCTCTTTTTGTTATGGTGCTAGTTCGCTAAACTGATCTCAAGCGTCAAGCTTTGGTAGAGCACTATCATTATCATGTGCATATCTCATATTGGTATTGTAATATATCGATTCACGATTCCATATATCATGCTTATATTCATATGTTGAATGCGTGTACGTGTGAAAAATCGCTAATTCGCATTGTGGCTCCACCCCTTTGCGCCCGGCGTCACGGCTTCCCTTGTGTTTGGAATTGGAATTAGAATAGGTATGTTTATTACTTAGTCATGGGAAAGGCGTAGCTACCAAATAAACATGACCTCTCTCTACCCAACGACTTTTATAGGGCTACAGAATAAGAGCATCGCTTATTCGGATGATGGTCGTGTGCCACTTGATCATTGAGGAAAGAGGAAATGTAACCTCTTCTGATGGCACGAATAGGAAATCTCACTCGGGAGTGTAGATAAAGCAAAGAGATCGAGAATGGCCTACACAGTGCGACTTTGTTTCCATGCAGCTTGATGATAATGTTCTGAAGAGGATTTGAGTTCGCACATGAATTATTTCCTCCATCCTAACATCGAATAGCCGACTAACATCTCTTAAGATATATCTTATCGTCCCAGCGAATGAGTCGTCTTAGAATCCGAGCGATGACTAACACTCTTATACAGCTTTAGGGACTGAGGTGTTTTCAAGATCGAACACCTGAACACGTTTTTCACAACATGACATAAGCACCATGGAAAATAATCAAATTTAAATAAAAATGCATTCAATGAGACATTTGTCTGAATTAGGGGTACCGGTTTTGTCTTCTGACATGCATTTTTATATCGTGCGGGCTTCAGCGCACCTGGGCCCATTCACAACCACTTGCAGCCCCTCGTCGTCCCCGCATTGCCTCACAACCTCTGTAAAACACGTACACATGTTGAAATATACTACTTCGATTATTTTGGCTTGGAAAGAACATCGGGTAGGCACTGAAACAGCAAACAGTAATGACATACACGTGCATGTGAACATGGCTGGAAGTGCCACTGAAGGAGACTTGGAGAGCCTCTCCACATAAATGATGTGTATCACGAGTTGCCGTTATTCATTGTAACCGAAAACGGCAAATTCTCAAGAGGCACTCAACCTAGATTTTATGGAGTCTGAGAGACACACTGTGGTGAATTTTGTTCATACCTATATTCTAATTTTTGCTCCTTCCATGTCTGATTGATATTCTTGTCGAAACAGGCCAATTGAAACATTGTGGATGATGACAATCATCTTCAGATAATGCCACCTACGGCGCAGCTAATATCAAACTTGTGTTATCTCTACAGAATTTCCTATTTCAAAATGCATGTGTGACTGACGTGGTTGGATACCCGCCTTGGCGTGAACTCTTGGAAGAGTTGTGACCACGCTGTGCTCATTGGAACAAACCCTCTAGTCAGGCGACGAGAAGACGAATCCCTCGAAGGTTTCTTGGAGTTTGTCATTGAACATTGGTCTTGGGAAGGCGGGAGGTTCTCAGGCCGCACCAGCTGCGTGCTCGGAAGACGTCCACGGGCACTGCGGGAGAACCACGAGTGTCGTGGTCTCAAGTTGGTCTATTGTTGAATGGGCAGAATGTGGTCCTGGCCGCGCCTGTCGCCTCGACGAATGAGACTTCCAAGTGTGCTCTGATACCACATCGTGTTTAGTCTGTAGTTATTTTACATTGACAAAGAAAGGAAGTTGATGTTTTGAGCGAAGTATAATGTCCATCTGGAGTCAGAAATGGAAACGCCGGTATTCGGTCTCTCAACTTCTGTCTCAATACATTAGATTAGGCAGTGGTTTTTGATTCATTTTCAAGTGAAGGCAAGGTGGTCTTGTGCCCATGTTGAACCCAACGTGTCCTCTTCACCAATAACACCGGCTGTGCGGCCAGGCAAGAAATAATCAGCAAATAATCATGCCGGAAAATTGGACTATCTTTCAAAACACTTCATGACGCAATCCTTTCTACAGGAATTTCCTTTAAGTCCTCTTGATTTCCTCCCATGGTTGACCAAAAATAGGCAAAATGACAAAACCAACTTTCCCAATGAAATTGAAAAACGTTACGTATTTTGCTTATCATTAGTTTTCATATTGTGTCCCCAAGCGTTCGAATGATTGCTACTGACATAACGTCCGCGTGGGCTTGGCAGAGTTTGAATACATCTGGTGAAGCCCTGAGCCGTGAAATTGCTTTGTTCATCGCCGAGGCGTGAAATCTCACTGCTGAGCCGTGTCCATTTTATAATGACCCCCAATGATGACGTAATATGACATGGCGGCCGCGGGCAATGGCGGCTATAATTCGCGCGTCATCCCTAGTGTTATGTTAACTTCACCATTGTTGCTGATCAGGATCACCGAATTAACCTGTCTCTCTTCAACATTCGGGGATAATAACCATGTTTGTCCATTGACCAGGCGACCAGTTCTCCACACCGGTGTCCGATAGTCTCGTATTTCTGTCAATGATTATAATTCGCGAGCTTTGAATAGATTTGGAATTTCTTGGCAGAAGTAAATACTGTACATTGGATGACACATCCGTGTGTAAAGTGTGTTACATACAGTGGAAGCCCGGTCGGCGACCATCCCGGTAACGCAACAACCCCGCTATCACGACCAAGAATCGCCAGTCCCGAATGTTTCCTCTCTAATAATTGCGGCAAATTTATCATGCTACACTTTTTTGTGCTCAAAATGATGAAACATCATCATTCCCCAAACAAATTAGGCTTTGAAAATTTTTCTGAATTTTGAAAATTTCTGAACAATTTTGGCGGGAAAATTTAATCACGCATTTTGTCCCCGGATTTTCAACATGGAGAAAAGAACCGCGTAAGCGAACACTTGGTTCAGTGTTGAAAGAGTTTACGGGATGTCAACAATAATATTGAGAAACACAACACGATCATTTATATTTCAAATTCAAATTTTTTCGTCATTTTCATGTCAGTGAAATTTACAAAATCCATACTTTTATGCACGGCCATAGAACTGTGTATGGCGCGCATAAGTTACGCGACACCATATTTACAATAAATATATTTACATTTATTTATTTACAGGGCGACACTTGCACAGCAAGCACAACATTACAGATAGCATATTTAACAATGTGAACCTCGTGGAGAGAACCAGCAAATGCTTACACAGAGAAGTCTCAGACATCTTTTTTTGCAATTACATGTATACTGATTGAAATAGATTTTAAAAGTGAGAGCATCATAACGGCCAAAAGTATTATTCAATGTGAAAAATCACATCTGGCTCGGTTTTTCTCACATGGAACGCATTTTTGATTGTCATGACAACTTCACCCAAATAGACGACAAGTTCTATACTTGGGTACACTAATCAGTACCAATGTGCCAAAATTAACACACAACATCTTGGCCCCAATCAACGAATTATCTTGATCTCTGAAGGGTGCAATTTCTCCTTGTACCAAAATATTTCTGAATGAACCGTAACGATAGCAGGAGGGTTGAATTTCGTGAAATTACACAGGAAATTCGGTGGATAACTACCGTTGCCTTTCCGTATGATCAGTAAATTGCTGTCGGGGACAAATGTTTCTTCTGTTGGACATTCCAGTGGTGTTCCCAGGATGGTCCGTTACTAGTAACGGGAATCAACGGGTGCTACGTAGCCTTGGAATGTCTGAACAAAATGTAGGAAGTGATATTTGGATTCAACACGACAATTAACGTTTTCATCACAACAGTTTAGCATAATCATAGATTTCATAGTAGGCGTCGAGTACATATTACTTTGTTACTATGATACAACGAGTCGTTAGGAAATACACACCCTTAACCACAAATCGACATTTACAACAACATTGGCATAGCATCAACGTGTCATCATCAAGACTCTACCTCACTCCAAAATTAAAGAACAAATTTTTAACAGACATGATCAGAGTTACAGCTCGTACAAACAATCTTTGGCAAAATGCGACCAAGATAAAAACGCAACGTTAT
Source organism: Lineus longissimus (assembly GCF_910592395.1). Taxonomy (NCBI): domain Eukaryota; kingdom Metazoa; phylum Nemertea; class Pilidiophora; order Heteronemertea; family Lineidae; genus Lineus; species Lineus longissimus. Next base: position 1,002,866 of record NC_088312.1, on the reverse strand, counting down.
TTCATGGTTCAGATTCGGAAGTACGCCTCATCGAACAATCTAAAGAGCAAGGAACGATCTCGGCCAAATTCATAAAGGGCGTTTAAGGGTTGGACGTGTGTAACTTCTCCCTCATCAGTTTCAGGGCCTATTCATATTCTGTGAAGATTTACATGAAGGACCTAAATATGTCTATCCAGTAGTCAAACCGAGCTAAACGCCCTTTATGAATTTGGCCCGAGTTCTCAAGTTTTCTCTTCATATTATCAATTATATTTTCAATCATTATCATTTTTAATCATCTTGATGCAAAAAGGTTTGAAAATAGTTGATTAAGTACTGTTTTCTCGTTTTGTAGTGTGTAAACCATTTGGTATGTCAGGATTTCGGCAGACACGCGCCGTCTTCTCTTCACTTGGTAGGCCTTGTACATGTATATGCCTCAACACGAATATGAAAATTCTACAATTTTGCCTAAATACACTTAGAATACGAATTCGGATCATGAAGGCTTACGATTAATCACCCACATATTCAATACTAATCAGCAGCATTTTGATTTTCAACGTAATAATAAGAATTACGTTAAGACCCTGGTTTGCGCAGAGACATAATATTTCCCCAGAGGCCTTGGTGTACATTGTCCAGATTGGTCCTGATTAGTGCATTGATTGTACATGTGTTAACTCAGTGCATACGCTGATGTAAAAATATTGATGTATGAGCCAGAGAGACCTTTGATCCCAAGATTTATAAAGTCTAGTGATGGTTTGGTCAGCGAAAATGACAATCTGGCCTGGCTTTGTCTACAATTTTTCTTAAGTGTGTTTTTTCAAAATCAAGACCAACATGTTATTGAAGAATGCCTTCAAAAACCAATGTAACCAAAAATTTAACGTTTGCACATCTATTCTACGGTAACTGGGGAACTGGTAATTAACCTAAATCTTCTTAACGTGTGTGCCGATTGAAGATATTCTGAAAAATCAGATTTTTTTAGTTGGGTTTAGTGTCGCCATACATCATAGATACCACGCCAAAATGGCCAGAAGGCAGATTGCATCAGGAGGTCTGAGTCTTTGTAAGGGGAAACGCTGTCTGTATGCCCAGAACCCCATGCACAAAGAGGAACGCAATTCTCCTTCTAGACGCATACACCCATTTTCAGCAATAATTCATTTTGAATACGAGTATATCGTGTGATGATTATTTCAAAATCACCTACCGTGTATGATTCATAGACTGGGAATAATACGGACATTTCTTTTCGCACCCCCGGTTAAATGCGGCATCTCACTTAATTGCCCCACAGACCGGCTTCCAAACAAAACTTTTGTCACCAGAATACAACCCGACCCAGAAGAAGAAAATACGACATATTCATCCTTTGGATTTGACAAACACTTAGACACCATGATAGTGTAGAGAGGAGATCAACTTTGACCCCACCTATAGAATGGTGAATATTTAGTTGCAAAAATTGTTATCGCGATTCATGATGGGTCCGTCTGGTGAAGAACCTTAAACATAACTGTAATTGTTATCAATGTTTTCCTCTTTGCAGGCGTAGTTACTGATGAATAGAAACGTCTAAGGATCTGTGTTAAGACGAGGCGATAATAAGATTTTGTGGTATGTTTTAATACAATCTTAATGAAAAACTCTCACAATCCCACTGTGTTCTTATGATAAAGATTGTATGGATCGACATGTATCGCCTACTGAGCTGCGCGTCTTAAACTGTTTTCATAATTTGGCTATTCTTTGCGTCCATGATGTGTACATACAGTGCAGCAGACTATCATTAAGGAACAAGTGGTACATCAGCCATCACGACAGATTTCAAACGATTGTCACTTCTGAACTGACATGGCCGATTACGCACTTTAACTTGCTGACCAACGAAAGAGCTTTGCAGGTTCCAATAACAACCCACTTGACCTTGTACACAAACCGCCATTAGCCTCTGCCACAGCAGTAGCGCCAAGAACAAACAGTTTCTTTGTGGCTCGGACAACATACCTCATCTTCCTGAGAGAAAGACAAAGGCAAATTAAATCTGCCCATCTTCTCTTGATGTTGACATCTCCAGTGCACTTAGTGTATGTACACAGCAATTATCTAGGGGACAATGCACAGGAAAATGTACAGGGATTGTGACCCGATGTTGCACCCAGCACTGAATACATTAGGCCTACCAGTGCGCATCTGGCATAGGGGCGGGCGGGCAATGGGAAATGTTGATTGCTTCAGCCACAATGGGGTTGCTTCTTCTCTACGTGTATTTTCCAATGACCAATTTGAACCTTTCCTTTGCAAACGTACCTTCTTCAACTAACTTTTTTTCGCATCTAAATTTGACCTTCTTTCCGTGGCTGTGTATGTGTCATGATGTTTGGAACTAAAGTTTCAATCAATCTACCCTTTGACCATGGTAATACCGGTCCATGATCCAGCCATTAAATTTGAACTCTGCAATAAATTTCACGAAGCACCATGAACGCTTTGAAAAGCAAACAAAGCAATGAGACAGGGAGGTTTTCGGAATCCGCTGAAGTCCACTTCTCGCTGTGCTATACGGTGAATGAGAAGATTTGAATTATAAACACTGAAGAGGCAGCAATAAAGCCTCCGGTCATGGATCATTACCTCAACGAGGTTTACATTCCATATACTGGCCTTGATATTTCAAATGGCGATTCTGCTTCAAACATTTGGACATTGAGTATTGAGCATAATGTGCTGACAAAAGTTTTCAATGACACTTCGGTGTCTTTAGTCTCATTTCTGCAAAATTAGTTGGGGCAATGCTCCTCCGCTACACAAGTCTTTATCGGTGCTCTTAGGTTGTATCTGCTTCTTAAGTAAACAAATGTCACCAAGTCACACACCTGCCAGGGTGAGGGTCCTAATAAGTGATTTGGCTAAATTAAATTTGAAATTAGAGATGCCTTAATTGGAGACTAAGAACAAATCCCCGTCGTGCCATTTGTGTGTCACGAAAGAATTCATCAAGCAAATGTCGGGGAGAAGAAAGTTGTCAGAAACCGAGGACTTGCGACAAACCCTTCTTCACTGAAGTGTTATTTGTGACAGTTTTTCTCGCTTCTTCTAAGGTTTAAACACCCGGCACGACTTTCAACCAATATGGCCTTGAAGTCAACTCATTGGTACATTCGATAATTTTCTCAGTATGCCTATGATATCATACAGCAATGTTCATTTGGTGAGGATTTGATTGGTGTTTTTCACGAGTGGAACGTGGTTTAGGCCAACAGAAGGCATTTCTATGTATTTCCTGGCCTGCCTGAGCCATTACTGCGAACGTACCACGACTCCATACACGGATGGCACCCAGCGGGATGTCCCTCAATGCACGGCACTGCACTGGCTATAGAATGCATTGGATTTTGGGAAGGCAAATAGTATTTTAAGATCCTAGGTTCAACTGTCCATAAAATTACCGGACATTTAGGACATTTCACGGTCACAAACGAATTAAACTGCGATTACACGTTGACAGTCCTTGCCATTCAAGATCTTCCCAACCACGGTTCTCCATTGAGAAGTCACGATGTTCTTGCACGGTAAACGGTCTCCATTCACGATTGACACCTTCCGTGGAAGATATCAGCCCGTTTTAGAAGCTTTTCACGACCCTGAATTGTTGAGTCGCGTTGTTCCGGGGCCCGAATTGTCGCCTCTGAAAGAAGAGCCGTGTACATCTCATTCAGCAGAGATGTCTATCTTTCTATCAGCGTGTACAAGAAAACGAGCTGAAGTGGATTGAGAAACACTTGGAGGGACATAGATATCGCGGCCATTGAGAAATGTACAATTTGCGTTTGTTAGCTCTTCATGATTCTGTTTGTGTATCATTCTAAAGCGATGTTACACTCTTGAGAGAGGAAAATAGCCTTCTTGTATAATTTGTCCGCGAAATAACATTGGTTTATTCAAGAAGAGATTAGGAATTTGATATGGTAATGTTGAATGGTTAATGCCTTGAGAGGTCCGTGACCAACTTAATGGATGAATAGAGGTGTTTAAACACAGATCTGACTTTCCAAACAATGGTTTTGGATTTGGTAATGAAGGCGCTCGTCACATTTTAAATCTGTTAACATCAGCGTGCGCTACGGTGAATAGAGCCACAAGTCTAAGTCAAATTTGTCAGGCCTATGGTGTCACCCCAAGCCATCCAAGGCGATTGTCTCCCATTATAATGTGTTACTCACACACGAAGCATGCGTACTATCTCGTCTTTGCTAACAAGACCAGGGATCGGACATCCCCGCTGGTTTTGTTTCAAGACGCCCCCGAATCTCCCTAAGCTGAAAGGACCTCTCACTTTCACTCCATGGTTAGTGAATGGGTGTGGTATGTGACGCTTCTTGTTTGTCATGTCTTGTTATAATGGAGGCAATTAGAGAAGTGCTTCCCGGAGTTTGGAGAATGTTCCTGGCCAAGCTTTTGCTGTCAAAGCCCGACCTTCCTGTTCAATGTTAAATACGATTATTGGCAGTTGTCGCATTTGAAATAGTGTATTCCCGCGGATGTGCTACACATCCGTGGTATTCCGAAATTGGAATGCATTTCTGAATGCCTAAATCCGTAAATAAATCTTGTTGTTTACAGCATTTTGGAACAATGCCTGTTGTAAAAATTATTCATCCTGATTTTTTTTATGACGAAAAACCAAGGAAGGCCAGATATAGGTACGCAAAATTGTAGGTTTTATTCTTTCATCAAACGCTGCAAACCATGAAAAGAACGCCGACATCGTAAAATGATCCCAAGTCCAACAGAACCAAATATATTTGGTACGTCATCACATTGGATCTCAAGTTTCTGGCGAGATAAACTCTCCGCAAATTGAATTAGGATTGTTTGTACGCACATGCGAATTTGGTAAATGGGGTGAGATGACACGAGATATGATGACGACCCGAGACACTCGTGTTAAAAGTACCCATCGCTAATTACCTTCAAATCATATCTTGATTTCAACGACTCGATCAACAAACAACACAGTAGAAAAATATTGCACTTGAAATATGTATATGTACATTATCTTTTGGGTCACATATCGTGGATGTTTCTTTTGAAATGAAATATAGAGATAAAATATATCAGAGCTTTAGAAGATGGTGTAGTTTTTTTATAGTACGAAAAAGTATTAAATAATTAGTTATAGACTGCTTGGCATCGGTAAAGGATCCGTCCAACACAAAACGAATATCGTATCTTGTCTTGAAAAATGTTTGGATGCAATTAAAATGTACACCGAATTTCCGTAGGTTACGATTTTTTCTTAAGAAAAAGAAAACTAGTCTAGCCTTGAAAAACAAGCTGTCAATTCTTTTTTTTTTTTTTTTATTTGTGAAAATTAAAGCATTTTTCGAGAGTAATTTACTAAAGAGTATGAAAATAAATATTTCATGTAAGTGCTTCATAGTGAAGAAATACACACGCGATATGTGACCGAGCATTATATTTAGCATATAGTTTTCTTTGAAATACAACATCACATGCATACCCAAAACATTTGAGGCGAGCTTATGTTTTTGGTGACATGTATGAAATATCATGAAAAAAAAATTATTAAGAAATTTTATAATTTTTTTGATTGACCACCACAAGGATGTTGTATTTCAAAGCCATGAGCATTTATTATTTTAAGTCAGTTTTAGTCAAGGTATGTCCAGTAACCATAAGTTTGTAACGTTGCAACAAAACGGGGAAAGATTCTTGACGCCTTGTTTCGATATGTAACCAACCACTGCTCTTCAGAATTTGCAGCGTAGAAGGCTGGCTTCAAATTCTAGCATTGGTCTTGTAAAAACCTTCGCCAAATAAAAAGATGATAAGGGTAAACGCAGTAGTGAAAACATCAATACTGTGAACAACTGGACACTGAACATACATGTACCTTGACATAAAAAGGACTTATCAATTTTCAAATTGAAATTGCACTATCACCATTTTACGGACCTTAAGTCCTTAGCATAACAACCCTACCTTCCTCTACCTTCACCAAAAATATTCTCACAATGTCGTATTTGATTATAAACATCAGAAATTCGCGATTTCAGAATTTTGACATTTTTCTCCGGAAACCACGGCAACGAGCGATGCAGAGGTTCATGCTGCTGAAACTGCTCCCACATCGCATCAAGAACGTCACTTCCGTCATGCCAGGCTTTGATCCTCTCAGCAGTTGAGCGTCTGAATATACACAGGGATTTAAGTAGAGATTCGTGAAAATGAGAATACTTATCTAAAAGTCTGTAGCTGTGGAAGAGACCTGATTCGTTATCGAGAAACACCAACAGTCCTGTTTCTGTCGATTTCTCCAAGTTATGAGCAGGTCCGGACATGATCTGGCTATTCCATTGCTTATTGAACATATTGTTCACAACCCTATCCAAGTTGGCTGTGATGTAGTCAAATACGATCAAATCTGACCACTGTATTAACTCTGTCAACTCAGGTATACTTTTTTCGAGTAAAGTCGTCTGGTTTGGACTGAGATTGCGAGTATCTCTCCGAAATTCTTCAGGAATGAAGGCAGGTACTAAGTTTTTGACCCACTGTGTCATAATCAGTGGCTTCTCCTCACTCCACTGAGCGTTCTGGATGTCACCACCTATCTTCACCCACTGTTGGTCACGGAGGTTGACGGTTTTTAGCACTGATGGTGGGATGTTTCGAATCCCGAGCACGCGACTTAGATAGAAAGAGAAGATCTCCCCTTGGATTTGATCAGTGTTGATCCTGTACCGGGCACACGACTTAGAAGCATCTTTGAACGTCAGCAGACGGTTCTGCATTCTCCCGCATCCATCCTGCATTCTGACTAGCGTTGTCACCCGGGAGAAGTTGTTCCAATCTTTTACTGTGTCAGTCGTGAAACCAACAGGGAGCAACGCCTCCACGTTCCGATTCCAATACGCACCATCAACCATATCAGAGAGTTTTGAGAACGGATTTGGACTAGCACCTTTTGGAGCAATATCTGCTCTATCTAACTGTTCTGACTTGTAATTACCATTACCGACAACAACATTCACAGAAGTTCTATAAACCTTTTTAGTCCTGGTCTCACTATCACTTTGTGGTACCTTATTTTGGTTCGAGTCCTGACTCTGTATAATATTTTTCACTGGACGGTGCACTGTATCTAAATTTTTCTGGGTGTCTAAGTTTAGTCCACTTGGACTCGCGAGCCGTTGACTCTTTTCAGTTAAATGTTTACTAATCCGCTTTCCTCCTCGTACACTATTATTTTTCTTGTTTTCTATACGGTTGTTCCTATGAATACTAATCTGCGGATCTGTTCGAAAGCCCCTTGGAGACTCGGCCGTATTGGCGTGCACGATCGTGTTCTCCAGTACATTAGGGTTTACTTCCAACCCATTCAGCCTCCGTCCCTCCCCGCCAAGTCCTCTCTCATGACGTGAAAGCGAAGACCCCTCCTCCATAGTCTTAAAGGTACCTCCCGGCAAGTGGATGATCAGGCCGAATAAGGTGCCCACGGTGAAACATAACCCCATCATTGTGAGAATTTTCAATCTTTTCATACTGTTAATCTAAACTCTAACATGAGTCCTCGTATCGTCATTACTGACAGTTTGATATATCACAGTGACTTCGTGAAGCTTTCACTACGCCAGCCGCCATTTTGACCACAACTCCGTAGATAGGATCTCGCGAATCTTGGTGTATCTTGTCACCTTTCGACGTGTGCCTGGAACAGAGAAACAAGGAATAAGACTGCGAGTAGAGGTAGACGACTGGATTTATGGACCTGTTCCGGGTTACTGATAATGTCTGATTTGGTAGGTCAGGTCCGTGTGTCAACAACGCAGTTTGTGTAGTTTCATTCTGATATTTATCATACCAGAGAAGACTCAAAATATTGGGTCGTTTAATAAGTGGAATATTTGTGAGCATTTTACCAAGAAATTGAAAATGACAGGAAATTTTCAACCGTCTACCATTTGACCGTAAAGTATCATCTCGGATTTGCCAAGTGTCAATTGAGTTAGAGGGGGTCGGGTTAAGAGGGACGTCCGAACGCCGATACACGCCAGCAGCAAAATGCCATGAACCCGTGGTTCATAGGAGACATATTTATTGCCATAATTTAAAGTGTAGAATACTCAATTGTTTGAAGTTTCGAGAAAATTTGCGCAAAATGAATTCCATGTGTTTGGATGCCCACCCATGGGACGCATGGGACGTGACCTTCACTAAGTTCCCTTACTAATCTACCTTAAACCATGTTTCGAATGTTAACTGATCTGAGCGCATTGACTGATATTTCAATCATAAACACGCATTCGTCATAAAATTCAGCCATAAAATTAAAATCTTTTGAGCTAGGCTAACAAGTTATGGTCACATATCTGACATTTGAGATATAAAACCAGTGATAACCATCCCGGAGTCACAGAGTTATTATTCATCAAATTATACTATAGTTATTGCAATTTTATTGCAGTAAAGTTTACAACCGGTTCTTGATAAGAAAAACATTTTAGAATATCTTTGTACTCACCGAAAATCAAATAGATTGTGTAATCCGAACCCCTGTTCTATATCGTCTGCTTCAGTGTTTACTAAGTCCACAGAAGAAGTCACGGCGTACGTCCTAACTGTTTGAATTCGCCATTGATAATACCAGAGGAGCTTTCATTCCGCCGATATCTATTTGTGTCGTGCCACGCGATTGGTCGGTCGAGGTGTCAAATCTATCACTGCGCAGGCTCATCTGAATAAACACGTCCGTTCTCGTGCATGGCGGCCATATAACGAGTAAAATTTACTGCACTGGGGTTTTGGGGAATTATTGCCGAAAAATGCAGCTCCTGCTGAGCACGTTTTGTACGCCTTCGTTCAACTTTTGTGTACGAATCCGAATTAAAGCATTTAGAACCATAGATTAGGAAAACTATTGTTACTCGTGTCCTATTCTAGCCTCAGAGCCGAATCAGGGTTTGAAAGCAGGGCAGCCGCGGGACATTAGACTCCGTGTCGAAATAGCAAGCAAGAGAATATCCTGTTCCGAAGATTTTGCTGAATATTCTGAAATGGTGCAACGCCTATCGTATTGCGGGTTATAATCTGTTCCAAAGTGTTGTAATTGCACTTTATGATTTTATACCCATGACCCGCGCGTCAATCTGACATTGACGCGTTTGTTTTTCATAAGTGTGAGACTGGCGATCGCCGAAATTAGCGAGATGCATTAATTACTTTAATTACTCAGTTTCCATTTAATCATAAAAAATAACACAATTGTCGTCAATAGTAAATGTATGTTTGCAGGAATTAAATTTAAGAATTACGCATGACTGTAGTAATCAGATTTTAGGGTGGCACGCTGGAAATCAAATAACTCGGAATAGTATAAACCCGTTCGTAGGTATTACAAGTTAAATATATTAACCGCCACGTGCTGAGATGAACTATTATGAAAATACTTTCACGTTTTGAAATTTCATAATTTGAACGAAATTATTGTTTGAATCCGTTTGTTTGGACCAGTATTTAAGAAGTTTGAAAAAATTCCAAAAATTAACTGCCACGTGCTGAGATTCTAGCCATTGTGATTTTTTGTAATAACATTGTAAAAAGAATGACTCCGAGGGAGGTTGGAAAGCGGCTTCGAGATTTTCAAATTTGACATGACGCCCTCAAACACACGCTGCGTCTTCTGGTTCTGGCCTCCCTCTAACTTGGAACTACTAGTAAGAAGATTAAGCCTCTAAATGATAATCTTTTAAGGCCTACTGTTGTATGTATAATCGTTACACATATTGTGTTTGTTGTCTACTTAAATATTGAAAGTATTAAGTTGTGCCAACCAAAGGTATAGTATAAATTGAAGTACAAATATTTGCCAGAGGTTACTGTCGCGCAAGTGATCAGTTTGCGATGGTTTTATAATTTAACGTTATTTGTGAAAATTGTTTGCTTAGCGATTTGAGGTGTTGTGAAAATAATCTAAAATATTGGTAAAATGAATTAGGCACAGTAGACAGTAATAAAAACAGACTAATTTATCCACTGCTATTTTTGTAGGCTCTAGCTTAATCAACGAGTCAGCGACAGTTTCTCAAAACTTGGCTACTAGAAAAGGGTACAGCCGTAGAATATATTCTTTATAAAAATCAATTAGTGGCCTTATAAACGTTGGTCAGAATATAATTTCGATCTGACACCCATATTATTTCATTGGTGTCATTTTGACTGAACCCAACTTTTGACAGCAATGTTTTGTTTCGGTAGCTGAACAATGTTTCCTCAATAGTTTGGTCCAATCTGGGGTTGTACAGGCTGTGATGTATAACACAGCCTGTGAGTGTCGTTCGTTCAGTGATGACCACCTGCCACATGATTAAGCTAATGACTTCATGCTAATTAACCATAGATATAATTAGCTAATGATGGGCGCGGTCTAACATGATGATGCGTTATTGTCTCCTAACTATCGCCCGTTGAGACCACCCGCTGTCTCGTAACAAACCCTTGACGACATCCTTGCAGGAGCCATTGAATGAGCTTGATACTTACAGCCATAGTGAACAGGGACTAGCACGGCCTAATCATAACAGGTTGTGTACATTGCCAAAGACACAAGACTTCTGATAATTGCTATATACACAAGTAATAATGTGTAATTACTATGTGATTTATGTCATTTTTATCAAAATTAAATCGATACCTTGAATCAATCCTTAACCTGATTTAGGCCAGGGAATCGTAATTCCTGATCTCATTGTCGCCGAAAAATATCATAATTTTGCCTTGTGCTTATCGGCCAGTGAAGCTAGGACGTGTGGTCTATTGGACTGAAGATCGAGTGTACCAGTGCTCACGTTGCGAAAACGCAAGCAAAAACTGCTAAAAGGCCAGCCACCTTTTATCAAAATCCAATTAGTAGAGTAACATCATACCACTTTCAATTCATAAATTTCGCAACCAAAGTGTTTAAAATTATGGTAATTGCAATGATGATATTTTGGGCATGTGCAAAAGGAACGCACTATGTACATGTAGACTGTATGTCGGGCCGTTATCACAACTTGCGCGCCAGTCTTCTGGTATCGTCAAGTTTGGAATGTTAATTTATGTAGGCCTACTTGATTCCAACCAGAGGGTGATGAAATTAAACATTTAATCAATAAACACAACTACTGGGCTCGGTTATTCAAGACAAGTTTTTGCCACTAAAACAGGCGTTAACTACATGTGATACCTTGGCGTTCTCGTCTGTAGACGCCAAGTTCAGTTAACGACAGGGTTGGTCACAAAACTTGTTTTGAAAAACCTGGCCGTGATGACAATGACACAGGGTCTTGATCATTAGTCCCGCTACTGTAATCGGCCAAGTCAAACCTCTGATAGAGCGAGCAGTTTATTTCGTCAAAGGCCAACGGAACTGTGAAAGGGACGTTTTCTTATTTCACATGCCTTGGCAAAGGGGTTTGGGTTCCAGTTAAAGATAGGCCCTCACCTACCGCTATAATTGGCTTAGTCAAATTGCCATCATCAAGCATGTAAAACACCTCCATTATTATGTTACTAGTATTATATCGAATGGTACAGCGTGTGTGTTCTCTTTTCCTTGCGAATTGCTTGTCTTGTTAGAATAATTTCCTTTTTCTACATTCTCAATCTTCCGGCGATAACCAGTACATATACATGTGTGTCAAACAGCGAATTGTAACGCAGGCCAAGTGTTCAGGATACAGTCTTCACTGCTGTTATCGCGGCGACTTCTCCCGGCATCTTGTCGTCCGATGACACTATCAGCCGCCATGATTGACCAGGTCACTTGATAAAGACACGTGGAGGTACGACTTGAGTAAATATCAATATGATTGGAAGTATCGTCTGCCTGTCTGGCGCCTTTACTGAGATACTGTTGAGTGGAATGCGACAGTGGCACTATTCGGGTGCAATGATATACGTACAGTGTGACCCGGGTCGGCGACCAGCCAGCTATGACGACCAAGAATCGCCGGTCCAGAATGGTTTCCTCTCTAATTACCATTAACATACAAGGCCCCGGTAACACGACCACCCCGGTACCCAGACCACGACCACTGGATTGGGCGGTCCCAATGACCAAATTCACCCCTCTAACCCGACCATAGGGCATAATTGCCGTGAAAAGACGAATGCTGCCATGATTTCTGTTAAGAAATTTATTGCGGAAAATTTGTGATGCTACAGATGAAAAAAAATATTCAAGTCCAAACATTTTTTAAACTTTTATTTCTGCACAAAATGAAGAAACATCATTAGTCCCAAAATTTTTTTGGCTCTGAAAATTTTTCAGAATTTTGAACTTATGAAAAAATTCAATTTTGAAGGATGACAAATTTTCAGCAAGACCGAAAACTTCCAAGAAGATGACAGACATTTTGGTGAAGGCGTGGCGAATAGGACATCGCCGACAGCCTAGGGCAAGTTCTCGCTGCTATACATGTAATCAGAGAGACAACGTTGCTAAGGTTACGGCAGAAACACTACAGTCATGAAAGTACGAATCCTGTTTAGTAGGTGATCCTTCACTAATGACCCATCATAACGTATGTTATTACGATGTAACTGGTTACCAGACCCTAGTGACAAAAACATAATCCTTCTTCATAGTTTGTTAATAATGTTTGTAAGATTATATCTGACTCTGATCGCCAGCATGGGTCCTCTTTCGACACCTAAACCTTACACCAAGCAGTCAGGTTTTCCCTTTTATAGTCCTTCCCCCTTATGGACCTGATTATCAACAGGATGGCTCACCAGGAGGGTATCAAGGGCTGAAAATGTCGTCATCGAGATTAGGTTTAAAGTGTCTAGGGCCACATGGTGCAGTCAGATCAACATGATGTGCAGGGGGTCAGCAAATCTTCGCCCTGACGGATTAAGACTTTCTTGTCATGCCAAGGAACCAAGCTGATCTATTGAAGGTCACCACGGATGCACTTGGACTCCAAATACAAGGGCACATCAGGGTTAGACCAATGGTAGGTAGGTATCATCGAACGTTTTCAAAACTTGCGGACGGTGTTTGGAGGAAAGCCAGAGCGCCTTTACGAAAAACTCCTATCCTAAATAACATGTTAGTGCCTCTTTCAAAGTTCGACAAGTGTTTCAGACTCGTCACGTGAAACCACCGCTGTGACCACTAAACTCGGGTTCTATGGCAGAACTCTCTTTTATATATATAATTACAGGATTGGAGGACAGCTCTGTCTATTGTTCATCTAGAAAACCGGAACGCTGAAGAAGAAGACGGTCCGATCGGCTGCGGAATGTGAGAGCCACTAACTTCGAGAAAAAAAGAGGTCGCACATTGGGAGTAGGCCTATATACTTGTCCGATTGAGGTTTCCTTTAATAAAATGAAAAATCAGGCTCAAAATATCTTATTTGTTATTCTTTCCGAAATGATCAGATGACCGTGAAATGGAACCTCGGGCTCAATAATCAATCAAATATCGCACCGGGTGGCAAATAACACGGCTCTTGTTTGTCTCCACAGCCGATCCGGTCAAAGATACGCTGATTTGTGGTTCAACCTGACCACACTGACCAGCTCCCTCAATCAATTTCACGCCGAATTTTCCCCTGGACTTCTCCACGATAAAAGGCGACTACGCCTCCCCCGGCTGGTCAAAGCAGCCACACTTTTCTGTGGTTATTTTTGGTCTTGATGATTATCCTGGGGTCAAGGAAACAAAGGGGCTTACAATATCGAATAATTAAGAATCGAACAGTGCCATGCAGATGCATTTATTTTCAGCTGAACTGCGTGAAAGGTTTGGACTCAATTAAGTGGCTGCTGAAGAGGCAATTCCTTGGCTACTTCGAGTAGTAATGCAAACTATCGTTTTTACCCGGAGGTCATCTTGAAATATCGTTGGCTGGACGTGGTCATCTAGGGAAGCATCAACGTTGTTCTGTCCCTGCTTGAATTGGCCGCCATTGCCTCCGAAATTTCATGATTATGATTAAGAGACGTTGAGGGCCTCTAATCACGCGAAAGTTTGTGACATGGTGCATACAATAGGCCTACATTAAAACAGTTTGATTGAATCTGTTTTATCTAAAACGACATAAGTTTTTATAATTCAATACCTAAAGAGAGCACGGGTCCGTGGTAGACTCTTTCACCAGTCTCCTCCGTTCACTCTTTACAGAGACTGGTACTTAACGGCAATTCACTCGTCATGAACTCGATTATGGGGGCGAAAGCTTCCGGTGACCAGTCAGATGTTTTTCTGTTAGATGGGTAACCTCGATCCAAGTAAATAATCTGCAATACCAGAGCGCTCGGTATGACAGTCCATCCACTGTATGCACTGAAAATGTATGGCTCGCTTTGGGTAAATCAACCCTCCGCTGCGCGGCGGATAGGGTCGAGGTTACCTGGACTAATCCGTGGTCATTTTCTGTCCGAGTACACGATCGCGACTAATATAACATGGAGGCTACGTGCAGAGAGCATTATGCTTGAATCATGTTTGCTTTAGAGAATGCTAGGCAAGGATACAGCTATGATTAAGCATTTCTCCTTGCATATACTGCTGCTGTTATCACTTTAGTCATCGTTTTTTGGGTTGGCCGAGGAACACAATAACCCCGGCCCCAGGTTACGAGCGACATGCTTCAGAAAAGCAATTCCGCGGTCTACTGCACCGCCATCTAGCAATGCGAGGCATAACTGAATATGTCGCGTAGTTTTGTACAGGCCACTGAATCAAAATCCTCCACCTCTCGATATTTAATTTGTATACGAGGTAGACACCTGTATCTCAGGATGCTTAATCAAAGGTCAGTAAGGGGTTAAAACACAGTCAATGAAGGGTTAAGGCAGAAGGAGAAGGATATGCGCTTTTTTGGTCAAAGAAAAACGCAGCTGAGTGTTGCAACTGGAGATGATGACTTGGATATGAGTTGCGCAGCAGAAGGTAGCGACGATGACCAGCAGAAGTAGTTACAACTAACAAAAAGGGGAGTCTCATCTCACAGTATATCGAAACTGATCACGTTTGCACCAGGAATATATGAATCGCTGACTAAATAGCTGACCCGAGCTTCTGTCTGTAGTCCCAGTATATATTACCCGGGGTATAGCCATACATATTTTTGATTCTGAACCATTCAGATATTTCGACCTCGCCAATATTCCACTTCACAGGCGTTGATCAAACGTCTTTATGCGTGTATTCGCATACTTCAAACTAAAACAAGATTATGTTCAAGGCAATGCTTCAAAAAGGCTTCAGTGGTGGGATTGATTGAAATTGATTCATCTGGCCAATAATGCTATCATCGATCAGACTCGTACGCCTGGTACAACCAATGCAACGACCCGATGTGATCAAAAATTGAAAAACACTTCGATGGGAAAAGTTCCACCTATCATAAAACCCCGTGTTTTTTCAAGACCCGTGTCTTCGCCGTGTGTCAAAATACCCGGGGCGCACTTACACCTATCAGTGGTGTTAGATAATGGTTAATAGCCCCGGCGACAGGTACGCTGTAGGTAAGGAGCTCTCCTGTGTTTCTTTCCCGTTGGAGGGGAATTTCGCGTGCGCAATACCGAGGCAACTACACCGCGCCATCTGTCGCCGGGTCTTAGAACTTGCAATTGCCGGGGCTATTCAGATTCCACCTATCAAAAAACCCGTGTTGAACACGGGTCTAAATTAGCCCCCGATTAGCCCCATCGAGCTAGATGGGGCTAATAGACACGGGGATTTGACACACGGGTCTATTTAGACACGACAATTCATAGGTTCCACCAATCAAATCCCCGTGTCTTTTGCGCTTACACCTATGAATTGTCGTGTCTAAATAGACCACTACTTCCACCTATCAAATCCCCGTGTCTTTTGCGCTTACACCTATGAATTGTCGTGTCTAAATAGACCCGTGTGTCAAATCCCCGTGTCTATTAGCCCCATCGAGCTCGATGGGGCTAATTTAGACCCGTGTTCAACACGGGTTTTTTGATAGGTGGAATCTGAATAGACACGGCAATTGTAAGTTCTAAGATCCGGCGACAGATGGCGCGGTGTAGTTGCCTCGGTATTGCGCATGCGAAATTCCCCTCCAACGGGAAAGAAACACAGGAGAGCTCCCTACCTACAGCGCACCTGTCGCTGGGGCTATTAACCATTATCTAACACAACTGATAGGTGTAAGTGCGCCGCGGGTTTTTTGACACACGGCGAAGACACGGGTCTTAAAAAAACACGGGGTTTTATGATAGGTGGAACTACGACTTATGTTACCACGTTTATAATTACAGCACTTGAATTTGATTTGAGATGCTAGGATATCGCATCGATCCCCAGTTCTAAGGAATTCTAATTTTCTTAGATTTGACCTAATGCCACATGTAGGCTTATTACCAAATTGATTGGGCGAGTAAATTTTAAAGGGAGGGAAGCCGGGTAATACAATATCGTAATGAAGAAACGGCACTCCTGTTATTAAATAGCTAACCTCATGCCTGAAGGACGATATATCGTCCATTATATTTAAGGCCTAACAAGTACAAAAAGTAGGTCACCCTACGATTCCATTCCACTGAGAAGCACTGAGAAGCTATCATATGCGGGCATAATAGGTGTATATACTGTCTATCCGGTTGTCTATTAAAGACCAGCAAACTGGAATTGATTCGACAAGCTTATAAGTAAGATTGTACCATGTGCAGGCTGGTGATCAGTTCCCATTTCTCAACCGACTATCGCCGTGTTTGAAACGAGGTGAGTGCCCACACGCATAGCAATACGTTAGTTTGCACCTTACCTCGCCCTTAAAACACGGCCGATTGCCCGCTCGCACCTTGTTCTACTGTCTTATCAAAGAGTTAT
Source organism: Lineus longissimus (assembly GCF_910592395.1). Lineage (NCBI taxonomy): Eukaryota > Metazoa > Nemertea > Pilidiophora > Heteronemertea > Lineidae > Lineus > Lineus longissimus. The sequence continues at coordinate 985,984 of NC_088312.1, read as the reverse complement.
CAGGGCAAATCTGGATAACATCGATAAACCCGCAAGGGAAAAGAAAGCGTTGGAATCCTGATGATGCCTTCAATGACCCGCTAGCAACCGGTGACGGTTCAGCCAGTGCACAATAGGCAGCCTCAGTCTCAGAAAACACACAATGGCAAAATTCATAAAGGGCGTTTAAGGGTTAGACGTGGGCAACTTCTCTCAAATCAGTTTCAGGGCCTATTCATATTCTGTGAAGATTTACATGAAGGACCTAAATCTGTTTATTAAATAGTTAAACGCTCTTTATGAATTTGGCCGCTTCGGGCTACGTTTAGCTGACAAGCAGATGGGTATTGACGATGGGTGATGAATCGTAACTCGTCCTTTGAGAAGACCACAAATTGTTTGCAGGTTGGAATTCGAAGCAAGTGCTAGATAGCAAAGATCCGGGGATCATGGTGAATATAACATGGCGTCCGGTGGTCCAAGTTACGCTTCTTGTTATGTGTGCTGCGATCCCGGCTCTCGCTTTCAACGCCTCGACCTTGACCATGGAAACATTCACCAATGAGGTTCTCAAGGACGTCCTAGGTCACTACGTCAAGGTCGCCTCAGATCTGCTAGATCTGTTGAAGACCCCTAATGTGACGATCACCGTGAGCTCACGATGCTTGGCGGACGCGAAGCTGACCCTTCAAAAGGTCAAAGAGAAAGATGATACGGCTCTAAATAGTAAGTAAGTGGGGCTGATTGATGAAGGAGTTTTATGAACGCTGAAGAAGAAGAAGATCGGGTTTGTCACAATCCGCTAAACGCCATTCGACCAATCCGAGACCAGGCTTGTACAACGAGTATGTCCATGCTTATGTTACCTGTATCCAATACGCCGTTGTTTTTAATAAATTATACATGTCCCTGTACCATTGTCGCTGCATAGCATAAATATTCAACCAATTTCTGAAGGTACTGCTTAGCAACTTTCTTGTCTGTCCTTTTAGTCCTGGATTCCTTTGGTAAACCTCCCCCGGGAATAAAGTATGGTTATCTGATATGGCTTGGTTCATTTGACCAGTGCAGGACCTCCAAAGGTTTCAGGACAGCTGTCCCGATAAAGGAGGATGAGCGGGACGTAATACCGGATAATGTATATTGCCAGTCCGAAATAGCCTACCCAGGGACCAAATATGAAAAAGAGAAGCAAGTAGGTGTTGCAGCTGGATTATTTGAAAGGAAGTGACTACTTGGCAAGCCCGGCTTACCAAACAGCGACTTTTACTTGTCCTGAATGGAGAGCCGAACTCATTAATATTAAAGTAAAGTCTCCAGCTCGCCAAACAGGGAGGATTTTTTACCTGTTTGGCAAGCCCGGCTGGCCGAACAGGGTGGCTTGTTAGTGCTGTTTGGCAAGCGGCTCTCCAAACAGGACAAAAAAGGATGCCTGTTCGGCGAGCGGCTTGCCAAATAGACCCGGCCTATTTGAAATCGAAAGCCTGACTGATTTTGGCTCATATCATGCAGTAATATACATCTTTGAAATCAACTGAAAAAAATTCTTTCTAATTTATAGCATGATGCGATAGATGATTCAATGTACATAATCAGTTAGATTTATGGCGAGTTACTGATGAATTAGCGACTGTTACTTAGCTTAAGGGCGACCGCTTGTACATGTGTATTATATCACGATCAAGCAGTTCATGTATCAATGTACAACCTATCAAGTGAAAACATGATAACCATTTAAACCACCATCACACGTTTGGTGTTTATCCTGTATCATAAACTTCAGATTTTGGGTTGACACAGAAGGAACGATACCGGAGTAATGTGACACGTGCATTTCTGACTTAACCAAATGTTAAAACGACAGTCGGTTTTTTCTTTCAGTTTCGCTTGAAGATTGCACTTTGCATGCCAGAAAGCTGTAAATCTGGCGACGATGTCAGAGGTTTAACCCGTATCGGGATGCAGGCAATTGAAGGGTTGTCGCTCCAGGATGAGACGACCTTCCGAGTAACAAAGAGTTGGTGTTCTAGATATGGTCTCACGCTTTCATGGCCAGCCTATTTAGCATTGTAAGTATATTGCTAATGCTGATGCGTGACATGGTGACCCAACTTACTTGAAGTGATTGCTCATGATCGAGGTCGAAGTGGTCAGACGGTTTTAACATGGACACGACATCATTTTGTAACTTACTTCCAACAACATGAACCAAGCCCTCATCAATCTTCACGCATTTCTGATGTGCTCATGACAAAATGCAAATGCACAACTGGAAATAACGTGAACATTTCGTGAACTGCTCAAAAAGATGATTGGTCAAAATGATGCCCCTTTGCTAAATCAGGAAAATAAACAAAGCTGTATTTTGTTTTTAGCTTTTTGTTATTCATCGTCATTGTTTTGGTCATCGTGGGGTCAATATATGACATTGTGCTCCGGAATCAAGCAACGGGCGGCTGCTGCAGCAGACAAAATGAAAAGAAGCAGACGATGGATTTGGAAATGAGGCGGTCAGAACCATCAACGCAAAATAGCATCTACAGTGAGACGGAAGAGGTGGGGGAAGCGACCAGTGACGGCAAAGGAAGAGAGGAAAACAAGCCACCCGATTGGACAAAACTTAGTAAGATGTATTTTCAATCTCTCAATGAGACGACTGCTCTTCGTTTGCCTTCAAATTCGAGGAGACCAATTGTACGCTACACCACGGTGCAGGTATCACCCCCCCCCCCCCCCCCCACGCACGCACAAATTGATGTCAATGCTGGCCTGATGGCATGTTTCAGCATTTGGTTAGAAAATGGACTCGGTCGCTCCACTCACAAAAGATGTTTTTAATAGGGGCCGAATCAGTTATCACGAATGTCTCTCTCTGTCCAGGCATCCCTACACAAATGGTGCTGGCGTTCTCGTTGGTGACCAACGGAAAGAAGATACTAGCCACACATCAACCGGATGGCACTTTGACAGTAATCCACGGGATCCGCTTCTTTAGCATGCTATGGATCATCGAGGGCCACACCCTCTTCTGGCTGCAGATCACGCAGGGTTGGGGTAGGTATGCTGACGATTTTGGCATTGACTATTCATTTCCTTCTCACTGCCTTATATGTACTGCTAGTCGGTATCATGAGTGGTCGACGGTAAAAGTGAAAAATTCCCAGTGTCTCAGTTTGAATCCCTTGGTTTTTTGTGTGCATTGTCCGCTTTTGGCAAAATGAGTCGTTTAAGATACCTCAGACTCCGGCGTTGCACATGCTGGATAATTTTTTTCTTCAACTGTTGAGCTCTGTGTGAAAACATTCGATTGCCAGTTGCTCGTGAAATAGACTGTGGGACGGTTGTAGTTGTGGTTCGTATATAGTTTCTTAAACTCTATCTCTTAGTAATCGATTATCGACTTTGCGAGTTGTTTGAAAATATGGACCGAGTGATTTACATGTACTTGTGAATTGCGAATAAAGGAACATCCAAAATTGACCTGGTGAGAAAAAAGGAACGCAACTTGTTTTTTTCTTTCAGCAAATCCACGGGAAGTTGAGGCAAAGGCTGAGTCACCATATTACCTGACTATGATGTTTGGTGAATTCGCAGTGGATACATTTTTCCTACTCAGGTTAGTAGAGTGGCCAATCGAGCGATTCTCACCATGACAGCTCAACATTTGACCGAATATCTAAGAATCTGGAATATTTATGTATTGGAAGCCAAATATTTGGTTTTAACGCCGGAGAAAATATGTACCCTCTCATTTCCTGTTTAACAGACCGGCGCAGAACAGTTGCCAGTGTAGGCTGTCCCTGGCCCTGACTGTTATGTATCTGGTAATTGTTTTTCGCCCTTATTCTTCTCACAGTGGGACCCTTATGTCTTACCTTTTCCTACCTGAAATGAGAAGACGAGGCGGCCCAAGGAAAATCAACTGGGTGTATTACTTCTTCCATCGCTGGTGGCGGTAAGTTGATGTGACGTTATAGCCTTGAACTTGTGATAAGAGACGTACCGGTTGTACTCTTGTCATCAGTCTTACTTGTAAGCGGTTTTCTAAAATATTGTTTTTCCCACCTGATGGCCGATCGATCAGTGATGAAACCGAAATACCAAAGAATTCCCATGCCGGTGTAGATGTTTAAAATGTCCTAGGATAGAATGCCCGGGAAACAAAGGGTTCTATTATGCGCTTCAATCTCGGAGCTATTGACGGTCAGGGTCTCTATAGAACCATATTGCTGAATACAATAGGACCGGACACTTTTTCCAAGGGGGGCATTTGTTACTGTTACACCGGTTTATCAGTGGTGTCACCTTCAGAGGAGGGATACCGCCAAACATCGCCGATAGAACGGAATGAGAATATCACACCTGTTTCATGTTCCCTTCTCTTCAGGCTGACTCCAACTCTATGGCTGGTGATGTTAACATATTTGTTCGTGTTCCCGATGTTTTATGATGGTCCAAACTGGCCACAGCAAGACGGTGGTGCTGAGTGGTATTGTCTCAGGAATATATGGGCGAACCTTCTGTATATCAACAACTATATTGGTGGCGTAAGTATGGAGTCTGGAGGAGGGTTCTTTCTCACTACATCCTATCCTGCTCTTGCATTCGGCTGGAATGAGCTGTTTGATACCACACACGTTGATTTCATAAGTACTTTCAGCCCTATAATTTGCGCTCCTGGTTCATCCGTGGTCCCTTTTTTAGCCAACCACTTCTTCATGTTACAGTTGCTTCGAGGCCTTCCGCTTTTACCTGAGTTTTTCTTCAAGAAGCCCCGAGTGAACATCCGAGTCGTAAGGCATTTTGTGCTTTGAATAAAAGGCTTATTTTGACACAGTAATAAAAAATACTTCATCGTACACACCAAAGCATTATCACGAACTAATTAATTTTTCTAGTGTATGGGTTGGACGTGGTACCTGGCCTGCGAGTGGCAGTTTTACTGTGGAGCTCCCATAATTATGTGTTGCTTTCATCGGTGAGTAAGTACCTCAAAACGGCGTTATTCTTGGCCACGTTATATAGCCGTAGTAGAAATAGCTCCGAGCATCCCGTCCTCCCATATAGTCCACTAGTCAATATAGGGCTGGTAAATGCCAAAGCGTTGGGCCTGCAATGCTATCAGTTAAAATCGAACCGTTAAAATGTCTTATGTTGATACATCTCGTTTGATAATTGAGTGTCATGGACTTGACATTAAAAGACGTCTGAATTTCTTTACAGATCCAGGAAGCTTGGACTCGCAAGCATCATAGTCTGTGTTGCGTGGCAGTTCTTCAGTATTTTCTTACTCATTATGTTCACCGGAGACTACAGCGATGATGGTTTAGTGTATTACTCAGGTTCCGGCCGAATTGGTGACTACGCCATAGGCCTTGGCTTGGGCTACCTTCTTAGAAAGTACAGGAAAAGTGGCATTAGAATTAGCAGGGTGAGTACGCTAGTCTTGTTTGCTTCTTGCAGTCTGCCCTGTCTTGTCATGAATGGAAGGGGGTGGGTGGATGAAGAACTCCTGCGGACCAATACCAGCCGTTTCCATATCGCGCCGCCATAGCCACCGCAAACCAATACTCCTCCTACAAACTTCTCCTCAAACACGTTCTTGCAACCATTAACCGTACACGATCTTGCTCCTAAGCAGAGGAACGTCAAGACTTCGCTCTGTGAACACTGTTGACCGATTCCTCAATGTATTCCTCTTTCTATTGAGTATGCTCCTTGCCGGCTTCAGGTAACCTATACTGAATTAATTCCGCGGCAGTGGCTGGCCAGTATTTCTCACCGTACCTTTTTTCTACAGGGCAAACAAGCCCTGTCGTGGTGTATGCTTGCCGTCGTTTGGTACCCGATCATGGTTCCTTGGCATACGGTGCTGGCACCCTTCACGACCTTTCTGCCACCGTATGTGGTCCCCGGCTTCTATATTGGAATAAAGAGATGGTGGTGGACCGTCGGCGTCGCCTGGATCATCTTCGCCTGCTCTACGGGATACGGAGGTAGATTGCATATGTATTGTTTTGCTATCAAAATAAACAAACGAAAACAACCAAGTAACTTTGAGTACATGAGGACACGTTGATGGGTTTTCAGCTCGACAGCTTTTTCAAAGAATCTGTTCCTTGTCACCTTGTTTTGACATGATTTCATTTAACAGTTGTCCAGCCCTGGTCTTCATGTTGTCAATCCATCCTTGTTAGACCGATGGAGCGAATTGAATCTTCTTAACCCACAACGACAAATGGACGAAATCTTACGTGAAAAACACTCATGACATGGATGGAGTTTTTCCATCGGTATGTCAGCATGTCATTGTGCTCTAGTTGGTACTGGAAGTAGACGGTAGATTATCATTTTCACAGCCGACAGAAATCCATCTTGGCATAACCAGTGGTTTACAAAATACCCCGCCGTCGATATTTCAAACTTTTGTATATGGCGTAGGAGTAAAAAAGCCTTATCTCAGGATGACAGAAATCATTTGCATGGTAACAGCCATTGGTCCATTGCTTCTACTTCAATGTTTTCAGGGTTTATCAATACATTCCTGTCTTGGTCAGCGTTTATCCCGCTGAGCCGGCTGACCTACTGCGCCTACCTGTTACATCCCATACTCATGTACGTCTACCAGTACGGGCAGAGGACACTGTTCCATGCCACTGATCTTACCATAGTGAGTATAGTATCATTTGTAAATTCTCATTATCCAGAGTTACAACTAAAACTTCTATCTTTACTTGACTCTCACCTTGCTTTGACATCAAATAAAAAGGCCTGAGTGCTCCAAGGACCATCCTGACACCAGTGGTTTTCAATGTATTCCGCCTCTCCATATAGGAGTAAAAAAGCCTGATCTCAGGATGTCCAAGCCCTGTACGTGGCCTGCCACCAGAAATCCATCTGCGCCTTATACATTTTTGAGTGGTAGCCTACTTATCAACTTGGTGTTCTTCCCCGGACTATAAGGTCGAGATGAGCTGATTTCCTATAACAAAAGCAGATCGGAGTCCCAGATTTCGAGAGACATTTTTCGGTATGTAGTATTATTTTAAGAAATATAGATCATTAATACCATTCTTTCAGCACTACCTTATCACGGGCCACCTCTTCAACACGTATTGTCTCTCCTTCTTCGTTTCCTTGGCGCTGGAGGCCCCAATGATAGCACTCGAGAAGGTCTTCATGCAATGTAAATGCTGCAAGCCTTGCTGCACGTGCTGCAAGAAAGAAGACCGAGTTGGCGATGGCGCCGATGGCGCCGATCCTGAAGCTGGTGAAATGCACCAGCAGGAGAATGACAAAGCGATGAACAGCGACAAACGTGATTGATCCGTGTTTCCTTGGCATTCGAGGCATCGTTGATTTAGAATATAGGGAAAGCCTTCATGCAATGTGGATGAAACAGAACGAGTGCTGAAGGAAACAAGCATATACCTAATATACTTGTTTAGCTCTATTGTCTTCGGGTGCTGGTGGAACATGTTGTAGTCTGGCCTGTGCACAGCCGGTGTGCAAGGGATAGTAGTCCTAGGGCTGATAGTCCGTGTAACAATAGCCCGCATTGCTAAATGTTTTGGTTAGGGTTAGCGGTACAATAGATCATGCTGCTTAATTGGTCAAATACAATGCTACCGGACTATGACTCCAGGGGGACTATATCCGCTGTGTGCACAGCCGGTGTTGGAGACTTGCACTTGGACTTGACCGTACCATGGCGTCATAGGCAGGGTTGATGTAAAGTAGTGGGAGAACTAACTGTAAATATATTTATGTATGATCATGTAAATCCATTTTAATCTTGAATCTATTTCAACATGAAAGAATCTTATGAAATGTCGATTGTAAATTATTCTTGATACCTTGTGAAATAAGCGATTCAACAAGATCTAAAACGCCGATCCCCTGTATTATTCATTGTCATTCTTTGATGTAATAAAATCGTTTGTCTTTGAAAACTAAAAAAGCTGGCCACATTAGAAAGAAAGTACGTACATGTATATATTTCGTGACAAATTAAATCTTTTTAGAGTAACAGCGAAAATATAGTTCCTTTTTTACAGGATTAGCAGTATACATTTAGGTAAGAACTTTCTTAAAAACGCATAATCTGAAAATCCTTACTTTAGACGTTAATTCTTTTCGCCAAAACCGTTAGAAATTAAGATTAAGACTGAGTCAAGAGGTGAATGGTGTACATGTCCGGGTGGAGTTCTGACGTATTTGAGATCGGTCCTAGCGAGTAGACCACAGGTGGTGAAAATACCACGGGAACAACATGCGTCCTATCAAACCAATTGGATTTCGGACCGTCGCATCGCAGTAGGACGTTGATTTGGCTGGCTTGGGGAACATTCGATCTTATAGTCCGTACTTGTGTGCAGTTTGACTGCATGCTACTCGCCCATAACACGCAGAGGAAAGTCAATAAGAAACACGTGGATTTATAAGAGGGCAAAGCACCAACAGCGAAGAGAGTTGGCTTCATGGATAAACGTGCATACTCTTTCTACGGCTCGACGCTGGTATAGGCAAGGAGTTTTATAGAGACTAACGCTTTTACCGGGTTCTTCATGTTGTGGACTTACGATTACTGGAGGAAATATCATTGTTGACGCTTTCGAGAAAGGTTTCTCCTTCTCCTCAGTTCCAAAAAGTGGATACGATTGCCACTTTGTGAACGCACGAAACATTCTTAGTTTGAAGGATTTTCTTATGGACGATGTCATGGCATTGTCGCCATCACCCATGAGCCAAAGTCGGTCAGCTAGTGTTACAGTTGCCGCATGGGGGCGGGCACAGGTTCACATGCCTGATATTGGGCCAGCACCACCCTCATCGAGGTGCCTCAGGCACTATCTTGATAATCTCGTCATAGACCCTGACGTGAAGAGACCAAAATCAAACCCACCATCAACCTGCCCCACACCGACGGCCAGTCCTGTTTTACAACGCCAATACAAGGAACACATTGCTCCTCAGTTCTTTAAAGGAGCATCGCGGCTGATTGAGAAACGACTTGAAGTGATTCAGAAAAGGAGGGGAAGTCTGGACTCATTAGAGCGCCTCAACACGTCCAAGGCCAAGCAGGGCCATAGTACAATCACACCTGATGGTTCGCCCCAGCCGTACCGGAGAGGGTCGCATTCGAGGCCTGGTTCCAGCCGGCCTAACGTGCCATCGCTATCACCAACATCTCTGCGTCGTGATGCCGCTAAAACAAAGTCAGAAACGCTGCGGCACAGTTTCACCCCAGCAGCGACTGCACTGGTTGCGCCTTTGCCTAGGAGACACAGAAACCAGTCATTGGACGAGGCGTTAGATGCGACTCAGGACATGCCACTGACCGCCCACTTGATCCGCCACTCGGTGGACAGGGTCTACCAACGAATGGAGAACGAGTCCACTTACCTCGTCAACAGGACGTTGGAGGACGTGTACGATAGTGAAGAAAGTCAGACTGACTCTGAACCAGAGGCGAAAAAGCCCCCCGAAGAAACGTTTCAAACGTATATGATTGGCAGAGGAAACGTTGAACCTCCTAAGAATGTCTCGGGTGGAAAGAAATTTCGAGTGGCTCACCATAATTAGTTGTATCCATTGATCGATAGGCCTACTCCAGTCATGCTCCTAAACAAATTGCCTAACTCAGTTTATGGACAAAGTTTGACATCTGTCTATCTCAACTCCCAACCACGTAATACACCTTCTGTAAAAATGCCTATCTCATTGGCAATATTTTGGTGTAAAATATATATTGAATGTAAGTCTGCCAAAGGCGCCAAGTCCACTTCACTCCTACCGTCAAGAACTGGTCCGAGTTGTCAAAACATCCCGCCTCGCCTCATATTTTCCCGATTCTTGTTACATCATAAACAATATTTTATGATAAAATATTGAATTTATAAACAAAGCATCTGTCATGTTAATTTTCATTCTGAAAAATAGGTCCCCGCTGAGCACAGTACCCTATTTTCTATGGTGCACGGGAAAGCCTACAAAACGAAATGACTGGCCCAATTGTGACCAAAGCGTGATTAAACATGCTATAGCTTGTGATATCTTTTCGCTCAGCCGGTCTCCTGGAATAATTTATTGACTATACAATACAGTTGATCGGACGTGCCTATGCAATGTCAGGGTGACTTGTGTTCCCGGGCGTATTACATACATCACCTCGCTGTACAGCTTTAACACTCGGCCGAGCTAGACGATACTCCATTATGCCATCCTACAAACTTCACTACTTCAATGCTAGGGGATTCGCAGAGATTTCACGTCTCCTTTTTGCCGCGGCTGGGGTAGAGTATGATGACATTCGCTACGATAGGGTGTCATGGCCTGAAGCAAAAACACGTGAGTATACGCTAGATAGATGTGCGTGTAGCTGGGCTTGTGGTATCGGGCGTCTGTAAATGACGAAATGAGAAATGAGAAATGAAATGAAAATGAAATGGAAAGGAGTGTGTATAAAATATGGAATTTTACGGTAAGCGCCACATGGGCAGATCATAGGGGTCATCTCAGAAATATTACTGCGTTGTGCCTGGTTGATATTTCCTTTTGGTACAAAACTTGAGCGACGGGAAAAGGGCATATTAACCCCTGATCTCCTCAAGATGGATCTCCTCAAGATGGATCTCCTCAAGATGGATCATTATAGTAAGGGTCTCTGCGACGAGGGAAGGGCATATTAACCCCTGATCTCCTCAGGATTGATCCTTATGGTAAGGGTCTCTGCCTAGTCAATGTGTAAAACGATTGAAACAATAAGGAAAGGCAGGGGGGTCAAGCCTTTCGACTTGTTAGGATTGATTTAAGGCACAAAACATATTACAAATCCACATGGGCTATAGCAGCTTAGGACAGGCTCAGGGGTTGGTTCTAAACCTGGCACTGGCACTGGCATTGAAATAATGACTTTGCGAATCCACATGGTTTGAAATAATAAAAAGAACAACTTGGTATGGTTTCCAAACCATGGACTTGCAGAACTACTATGGTATGGAAACAATTTGTGTATGTTTTCCTGGTTTGAAAATAAACCGATGGTTAAAAAAATAAAAACGCTGGTTTGAATACAAAATAATTGTTTCTAAAACGTACTTTATTGGATGAAATAATTTCTGATTTGTTCATTTTTTGTTTGAAACAATGACATTATTTGAAATAATTTAGGGAAACAATTAAAGTCCCACATAGCGCCTCATACTGCCATGGTCATCGTGCTAAAGGCTAGTAGGCCTATGTAGTAATAGGCTGCACGGGGATGTGGCAGCAGCAGAGCAGACATGTAGCCATTGTAGGCTAGGCCTACCGTACTGTGCGCGGGTGGGTTTTAGCAGGTTGCGGGTCACCTGTACTTATAATAGGCCTATGTAAAGTGACTTGCCTAGCATGACAATGCTAGCACCAGCTAAAATCCGCGGACACAGGATGACACAATAGGCTTGCCTATGTACATGAAGCATATGCATGCATTGCTATGTACATAATGTATGTTGCAGACAACTACTGGTACACTCTCATCACTCATTTGTCATTGCCCTATGACTCCTTTCAATCTCATGCTCTTTGCTGATGGTTTACAACCTTTCAGTCATGTCAGTAGGCCAGAAAATTTATGTTGGATGTCATTATCCAATTTCTGAGCGAGTAATGAAGCACTTACCGACTCTGCATCAATAAAACTCGCCATCTTGACAGCCTTTGTCTTACATTGGTCTTAGCCATGTGCTTAATGTGGGTCAGCTGCAGACCAGAAATCGCTGACCCACTCAAGTTCTTGTTTTATCTCAACCCATTATCTGCAGACTAGAATCTGCCTCAGGGGTCCATTTCCATTTTATTTTCATTTCATTTCTCATTTCTCATTTCGTCTTTTACAGACGCCCTGTGGTATCGACCCGGCACCATTACCATCTTCGCAGTTTCCGGAAAATTGCCGACCTGCCCGGTTGTTGAACCACGATCATGAAACTCACATGCATATTTTGAATGTTTGCAGATATGCCCTATGGAGTGGTCCCCGTCCTGGAGGTCGACGGCGAGAGGATTTGCCAGAGCTTTGCCATTGCTAAATATCTTGCAAGAACGTTTGGTAAGTGCGGGTGGTGTGGTGAGGCACATGCGTCGACAAGGGGGTCGTGGTACGAACGAACCTTCGACCTTTGTTCCCGAAATATCTATAAATTTGACTGTGAAACTCCTTTAATTCTTTAACCCCCCCCCCCCTCGAATCTAATTGTGTCCTTAACTATAAGAGTTCACCGCACATCTGTATCAGCATATACATGTATTTTGATTTTGATGAAGTGTATGAACTTTAACTTCAGGGTTCAATGGCAGCAACTCAATGGAAGAGGCAAAGATTGATGAAATGATAGAACATACACGAGACATGATGAAAGACTTTATGGGTGTACATTTCGAGAAGGATGAGGACAAAAAGGTACTTATTACTGACGGGGTGAGGAGGGGGGGGGGGGGGTGTGAACAATGGCATTGTTCAAGGCTGCACCAAGCTGTCGTCATCCTGTCACTTTCCACTGGACAGTTGTAGTTCACTCTATTGGTGAAGCCGGAGAGTGGTGACGCAAACCCATGAGAGTCGGAATGAAGGGGGGGGGGGGGGGGTGGGCTCTTACGTGTGCCTTTTGAACACGTTGCTCTAGACTGCATTCCGTCAACACTCCATGATGTACTATCATGAGATGTTCCGTGTTTTATATATACATATATACCTTCAACACTTTATGCATTTCAGAACGAACTCCTGAAAGAGATGCAGGAGGTGATATTGCCGAAGCATTTTGAGATTTTCGAGAAGGCGCTGTGTAAGAACAAGGGCGGAGATGGCTTCTGCGTGGGAGACAAAGTAAGTTGCCTAGAAACGAAGTTTGGCATATATACAGATGCTACGTCATGCACGGGCGTAATTTTTGATATGCCGGCTCTAATGTTGAAATACTGTTCTACTTGTTGTTCCAACATGAGGTTTCTTGGTAAATAGAATGCAATTTCACAAGCAGTTGATCTTGATTTATTGTATAGCCAAGTAGGTTTCCTGCGGTGCGGTGGAGAGGGGAGGCGTAGGAGTTGACTAAGTATAAAGATTCAGGGGGCGCTTATCTTTTCATTGACGGAAGACACATTCTTTATGTTTCAGCTCTCGATCGCTGATATTCAACTGTTTCATGTGCTGGGCTGGGTATCTGAGCAGAAGGAGGTACTCGCCACATTCTCGAAATGTCTCGCGTTCTTCGGTCGCATTAAGGAGATCCCACGCATCAAGGAATGGCTCGAGAAGAGACCAGTTACCACTATATAGTGCAGTCAATGTTCCTAGTTCACTTATAAATGCATCAATAAGCGTCAGCCTTCCTTCACATGGACACATCAACCACCACGCACAAGCATTTTAGGTTGCAGATAAAGCTTCTCCTCAGTTCCAAAAAGTGGATACGATTGCCACTTTGTGAACGCAAGAAACATTCTTAGTTTGAAGGATTTTCTTATGGACGATGTTTTGAATATTGCGCCTATTTTCCCAGTTATTTGCCTATCGTCACCTTTGACATGTTCTTTCGCTAACTTTAACTTGCGCGCGCGCTGAGACAACCCCGCGTCGTGAGTTGCGATGACGTAACATGCGCTTCAGCCATTTTCGATTTGTCAGGGAAGGTCTTCGCGGACTTCGTCCCTCTTTTTTGTGGGTTTTTGGCTCACCGTAGGGGAGTCTATACAATACCGCAGTGTCCGTCGTCCGTCGTCGTCCGTCGTCGTCGTCGTCGTCGTCGTCGTCGTCGTCGTCGTCGTCGTCCGTCGTATCCTAGTTCAAAAACAGTGGCACGTTTCTTAACCGCTAGGCCTATGAACTTAAAACTTTGTACACATGACCCCCTAGGTCAGATGACCCGTGACACTAAATTTCTCTCCGATCTGATTCTCTACTTGGCCACCAGGGGGCCAAATGTGGATATCTAAAAAGTGTGATATCTCGCTTATTAGTGACTTGTTTTCGATGAAACTTTTGTTGTAGGTACTCATAGCAAATATACATCTTATATCATACGGGTTTTTAATTTGACCTACTTTTCAAGGTCACAGAGGTCATATGGCGTAAATTGGCCGTTAGAGTGTAAACTATGGCACGTTTCTTAACCACTAAAGCTATGAACTTGAAACTTGGTACATATAACCCCCTATATCACATAGCCTCTGGTGCTGAATTTCAGTTTGATCTGATTCTCAACTTTGCCACCAGGGGGCCAAATGTGGATATCTAAAAAGTGTGATATCTCGCTTATAAGTGACTTGTTTTCGATAAAATTTTTATGGTAGGTACCATTAGGAAGAATACATCACATATCTTACGGGTTTTCAATTTGACCTACTTTTCAAGGTCACAGAGGTCATATGGCGTAAATTGGCCGTTAGAGTGTAAACTATGGCACGTTTCTTAACCACTAAAGCTATGAACTTGAAACTTGGTACATATAACCCCCTATATCACATAGCCTCTGGTGCTGAATTTCAGTTTGATCTGATACTCAACTTTGCCACCAGGGGGCCAAAAGTGGAAATCTAAAAAGTGTGATATCTCGCTTATAAGTGACTTGTTTTCGATAAAATTTTTATGGTAGGTACCCTTAGGAAGAATACATCACATATCTTACGGGTTTTCAATTTGACCTACTTTTCAAGGTCACAGAGGTCATATGGCGTAAATTGGCCGTTAGAGTGTAAACTATGGCACGTTTCTTAACCAGTACAGCTATGAACTTGAAACTTGGTGCATATAACCCCCTACATCAGATAACCTCTGATGCCAAATTTTGGCTCGATCTGATTCTTTATTCGGCCACCAGGGGGCCATAATGGAAAAAGTAAGAAGTGCAATATCTTGCTTATTTTTAGTGATTCGTTTTCAATAACATTTTTATGGTAGGTTCTCCTAGCAAGGATACATCACATATCATATGAGTTTTTGATCTGACCTGCTTTTCAAGGTCACAGAGGTCAAATGGCGTAAATTTGTCGTTTGATTGTAACTATGGCACGTTTCTTAACCACTAAAGCTTTGAACTTGAAATTTGATACACATGACTCCCTACGTCATGTAGCCTCGGACACCGAATTTCGATCTGATCTGGTACTCAACTCGGCCACCAGGAGGCCAAAACTAAAATAGGTAAAAAGTGCAATATCTCGTTTATTATTGACTTGTTTTTGATGATATTCTTATGGTACTTACTCCAAGCAACGATACATCACATGTCATACCGACTTTGGTTTGACCTATATACTATACATGTTCAATGTTTCTTAATCTGGATGAATTACAAAGCACCAAATATCTATACGGTGAGCACAATGGCCCCTGGCCGTTTCATTTGTAACTCTTTATGGTTTGAATCGGGAGGTTTCAAGATTCAGGTAAAAGCAAAATATGTACAGAAACCCCTAGCCCACTGTCATTCAGAATAGTTAAAGGTGTACATCAAAATCAAGGTTTGATTGTCCGTTGTCTTGAATGCTTCGCCAGAAGTTTCGATGAGTGTGCGCCTCGTGCGATGCGTACATCTATGCATTGAGCATGCACTCTGTGTATAGGAGCAACGTCTCCCAGCGATTTTACAGTACCAATATCATTATGTCATGTACTAAGTTGTGAGAATATTTAGGACTGCTTTCAATGATCTGTGTGACAGTAATATGTAGGTTTTAGTTCTCCGTGTAAGACCATGTTGTAGGAAAGACAAATTTGAGGACATTTGTATACTACAAGTATGGTTGTGATGTACTGTTTCTGATTGTGACACATGTTTGTACTATTTCAGAAAACCCCATGTTATGGTGTTAAAAGAAGATTAGAAATCGACTCCCGAATTGTTGAGTTTTCCATCCCTGTCTCCACCATTCTTTTCTGAATCCTGCTTCTGCACTGGTGAAGATCGACATGGCGCCGATGGAAGACTTAAAGAGCAAACGCAAAGGACTGCGTGCCCGTTGCACGAGGGCTATCAACCGCCTTAAAGAGAACATCGATAAGGACACGATTTCGCTGCTGAGACTTGAGCGACTGGATGCCCTTGCAGCGGACTTTAGACAGGCATGTGACATCAATACTGATATGATTTCGCTGGTGGAGGAAGATTCGACGGATGCTGATGCATTTGTTCATTGGGAGGCGGAACTGATTGAGGTGTATTACAACTTTATTGATGAAGCCGCTGCCCATCAATCGAAGCTGGCCAAAGCTCGGCCACCTTCCCCCACAGCTTCTACTAGTGGGCCTGCATCCGGTGCTGCTGTCATCACGTCGCCCCCTGCTGGACTGGTTCCTGTGTCATTGCCGCCAGTCACTGCTGTCATCACGTCGCCCCCTGCTGGACTGGTTCCTGTGTCGCCGCCAAGCGGTACTACTGCTGCTGCTGCCACGACGGCCCCTCCTGGGCTGTTTTCCGCCTCGCTGCCGACTGTTCCTGCTACGTTGCCACCCGGCTTGTCCCCAGTGATGACTGCTGCTGGTCCATTGTCGCTGTCAAGTACACCGTCCATTGGTGTACCGCTTGCCAGCCCGTCTTCGATTCGGTCTGGTGTTCGACTCTCTGCCGGAGTCGCGTTGGATCCAGAGCCCACCTTCGACCGGTGGATCGATGAACTGGTGGAGTTTCAAGAGAGGGTATTGCCCGGTGGTGTCAGTGGTGAATTGACTATAGCGTCTGCCCTCTATCGCATAGAGGCGGGTAGAGACATTCCTACATTAAAGATAAAATCGTTCAGCGGTAAAGCGATCGATTATGTAGACTTTATCGATAGCTTTAAACTACACATTCATGAGAAACCACATCTCAAAGATGATGCCCGTCTTGCGCAATTGAGAATGCATCTCTCTGGTGATGCTGAACGTTTGATAGCTGGTTTAGGATGTGCAGGTGTGATGTATGCAACCGCGTTGAAACAACTTAAGGACCAATTTGGGGCCCGCAGTGTAGTTGCTCGTGCCTTTATTGATAGAATTGCAAGGGGTAAAAAGATTGATAATTCTAGAGATGCACTTCGTGATTTCTCCATTGATGTTATTAATGTCATCGCAGGTCTGCAGCGCCTCCAGTACTTCGCTGATGTGAACGCCGTTGCAACTCTACGCCGCATCGTCCAGCGTCTCCCTGATTACCTCATTGACAAGTGGCAGGACACAGCCGCCCATATTCGCGAGCGTGACCCTATACGCGCGCCATCAATAACCGATTTCCTACGCAAGAAAGTCAGGGCAAAGTGCGACCCAGACTTTGGGGATCTCCGCTCCACTGACAAGGGTGTTGCTGGTAGTAAGTATGAAAAGCAAGGTACCGGTAGTCGCTCCTTTGCTGCGCAGGCTGTCAAGTATAAGTGTTACATCTGCTCTGAGCCACACAAGGTGCCTGAGTGCCCCACATTTGTCAGTAATTCAGTCTCAGAACGTCACAATCTTGTCAAGACACATAATCTGTGTTTTTCATGTCTTGTCAGGGGTCATCGATCTAAAGACTGCAGGTCGAAGAGGAAATGTGGGAAAGCTGGATGCACTAGGTGGCATCATGTGATGCTACATGTTGACTCTCCACCTCCGATTGTCCAGTCTGCTCCTTTTTCAGGTTCTGCCACAGCGGCTATTGACAAAAATGGTATTCTGCCTGTAGTTAGGGTGTTGTTTAGGGCTGAGAATGGTAGGATCAGGCAGGGGAATGTCTTGGTTGATTCAGGGTCAACGACCAACATTATCCGGAGGGATTTTGCAAGAGGTTTGGGCCTCCAGGGCAAGAACGAGCCCATTGAAGTTCAAGTTGTTGGTGGGTCACAGCAGGGCCAGCAGGATAGTCGTAGACTAAAGTTCTGGATTTCCCATTTGGATGGAGGGGAGGAGCACTTAGTTGAGGCTCATGAGATGGATTGCACAGTATCTGAGGTCTCACCTTTGAACATGGAATATTTGCATTCATTTTCTCATCTCAGGGATTTGAACATCTCCCACCCTGGTGGTCCAGTCGACCTAATATTGGGGGTTCAGTACAGTCATCTCCACTCAGAGGAAGAGGTCAGGCGTGGATTGGATTTTGAGCCCATAGCCAAGCGCATCCCACTGGGTTGGTATGTAATCGGTTCTGAGGGGAAGGCCCCTAAGCGGCTGTCTGTGAATCTGGTTAGGAAGGTCGATATGTCTGACTTGTATGATCTGGAGGTGCTTGGGGTCAGAGCCCCAACTTGTCAATGCCCTGTTGATCCCATGTCCTCAGAGGACAGGAAGTCTCTAGCGCTGTTGGAGAGATCTGTGAGTCTGGAGGGGGACCGATACATGATCGGTTTACCCTGGAAGAGAGATCCCTGTCTCTTGCCTGACAATTATTGCCTGACCAAGAAGAGGCTAATCTCTTTGGAAAGGAGTCTGTCTCGTACTCCAGAGAAGGCTTTGCTTTATGATGCCACCGTCCAGGAGTATGTCGACAAGGGATGGGCCGTAAGGGTTGACCCCTGTGATCTTGAGAAGAGGCCTAGGTTTTATCTGCCGCATCATGGCATATACCGTCCTGATAAACTCAGCACACCCCTAAGAGTAGTCTTTGACCCAGCTTGTCAGTTCCAGGGTGTCTCCTTAAATTCTTTTCTATATAAGGGCCCAAATTTGATTGGAAACTTGTTTGGAGTATTGCTTAGGTTCAGGGAGGACTTAGTTGCTATTGTGGGTGACATCTCTAAAATGTTCCTTCAGATTTTGTTGAAGCCTGAGGATACCGAGGTGCATCGTTTTCTGTGGCGAAACCGGGATGACACAAGAGACCCTGAAATCTTCAAGCTGACCAGAGTTGCATTTGGTGATCGATCATCCCCTGACATGGCGAGCCTAGTGATGTTGAAGATAGCTGAGCGCCACAAGACGTCTCATCCGGAGGCTGCCCAGGTCCTAGAAGAAGATCGATACGTGGACGACCTGATACATTCCTGTGGAAAGACAGACGTTGCCCGAGGCAAGATGAGTGATCTTGATGAAATCCTAGCGACAGGGAGCTTCAGAGTCAAGGAGTGGTACATTTCTCGTGGTATCGGTAAACCTGAAGGTCAGCCAGCTAGTGTGCATAGTGGTGAGTCTATTAGTCTTGGAGGTAGCGGTAACGATAGCGTCAAGACCCTTGGGGTCTCTTGGGATCATAGCACGGATTTTATCCATTTCAAGGTGAAGGATCCACCTGACTCGTCTTTGACTAAGAGGTCTGTATTGTCTCATCTGTCAACTCTCTTTGATCCACTTGGTCTTGCTACCCCAGTCACAATCACTGCCAAAATTGCCATGCAGGACATTTGGAGACTCAAGGACTTTGGTTGGGACACTGGTCTGCCCCCCGACCAGGTTCAGCGATGGAATGAGATTTTCTCCAGTTTCAAACAACTTGAGACAGTGTCTGTCCCTAGGTCAGTTAAACCAGACGACGCATTTGGAATTCCCCAACTTCATGTTTTCGGGGATGCCAGCATTCATGCATATGGAGCTGTTGCCTACATGCTGTGGCCAACAGCTGATGGTATTAGCGTCCGCCTGTTCTCGTCTAAGGCTAGGGTGGCCCCACTCCACCAAACCACAATTCCGCGCCTTGAGCTTGTAACATTTTCGGCAAATGTCGGGTTTCAAAATTATGTGTCCCTTAAACTATCTTATACATAGTTTCACATTGTCTTTCCCTCCATCTTGAATACCCCTCTTTCACGACACCTTTCTTTCAAAGTAAGTTATACTACTTATTTTATCTTAAATCCCCTATTTGCCCAACCAGATTGGTACCCACTTGAGTTTAACAGGTTTAAGATTTTGTCAAGCATCTCCCTCAATATCCTGTGTATTTTGGACTTCTATCATGGACTGATAAATTTATCTTTCAAATCTGCCGCCAGTTTTGTTTTTAGCATTGACATTGCACAATTTGAGTGTAATGCAGCACAGAGACGCTGTGACTCATCTTCACGTATAGTATTACATGTATCATGTACAGTGTACATTTTGTACACCATCAGCTGTTTGTAAAACTGTCTATCGTTTGTGAGTGGAGTCGAGATTTTCGGGTCAGAATCTAACAAAGTCGCTCGTTAAAATCAACCATATTTCACCTAAAACAGTTCCAGAGACACTGTTCTCTGAACTACCTATCTTCCTTCTCCAAGTTGACATCCTTGGGGACTCCAAATTAATACTTTATAGCGGTTCGCCCACTTTATAATTGGGCGCCGCCATCTTGTCAAAATGGGTTTTGTGGGTTTCGTACCAAGTTGGATTCGTACCTTCTTTATCTCGATTTTTTGCTCATTGGAATTTCCTATAACTTCATATTACGATGGTTGAGACATTTGGCCGCATGCTTGACCAAATTTTGTGTATGAAACTCATACGCCATTGTCAAAATTTACATCGTTTGTCACCACTGTCATTTCACCTGTCGACTGGTGTCTGGATCTCGTGGTACGATCACGCATCTGTCCATTTCGTGGAAAGCTTTATAGCCAGAATTTTCCTCGTTAGAATCCGCTATAAGTTTGTACTACGATAGTCATAGCATTTATCTATAGCCTGAACCAGATTTAGCCGTGCAGTCCGAGTACTTTCGTCAAAATTGGCAATATTGTCGACCTCACCGTTTTACTTGTCGTCTGCTATATTCGGCCATTGTGCACGTGCATGAGGCCGCTCGCACTTCCTTTCTCCACTTCTCGGAGAAACGTCATGATTTAAAATTGCCTCGTACGAATTTATTATTACTTTACAAATTGATATTCGAGTATTTGACGAACTTCATCATATCTATAAATATTATTTCGGTTGTGGGAAAGTTGGTGTATTTTGGCGATATTTTCGGGACACCCTCTCGCCTGTTGTCATGGCAAGGCCTGAAACATGGCGCGCCATGCGGGATCTTTTGTTTCACCAATACCGCGCGTAACTTCAAATATCTTAAAAACTACTCGTTGAATTTTCGTCAAATCTCGTTTACTCAATCTTGCATACCATATCTCTCTTGTAATATATTCAATTCCGCGACGGATTAGCCAGTTACTGAATTATTTAGCATCTATTTCGACCTTTAGGTGGTTTTCGTCGTCATTTTGTAAAGGCCAATGGCTGACGTCACGTCGTAGAATTTACCCTCCCGATGTGCGGAAAAGTCTACATATTTTCTTCTGTCGAATCGATTTCGATCAAATTGTATGAGTATTGTGTTTGATACTATGAACATGGCTTGTTTAAGTTTCAGCAATTTTGTACGAGCCGTTTTTGTAATATTAGTAAGTTCGTTCAGCGCAACATGGGAGAAAGCGTCATTGTTGTATCGCTTTACGCATTGACGCCGTATTTGAAATTGTCTCCGGCTGGTGTGCGGAAATGTGTGTAAATATTTATCTAGCGAGGCGATTTTGCCCAAATTCTGGAAATATGTTCTTCTTTATCATCAAGACATATTGTCAAAGTTTAAGTAAAATCCTACGAGCCGTTTTCATAACTTTTGCGGATTAGTCGGTGGGAAAGCCGTAACTCCGTCAATCTTGCTACTGTGAAATGGCTTAGGAGCCGTTTCTCAAAAAACCTTGGGGATCTAACTTCAAACTTTAATAACTTTGGAACCGCTCGTTAGATTTTTCTCTTTTACGGCTAGTGTGTTCCTTACCGGTAAAAGAAACTTTTGTACGAGACGATTTTTGATATTCATTTTCTAACTGTAGTTTTAGAGTGAGTTTTGTCAGAATTTCTTACAAAAATTCCCGTTTCTGCCAAATCGCGACGCGAATCCGCGACGCTGATTGGCTGGGGACTGCGTCATTTTGCTATAAAAGACGTGCTTTTTCCAGTATTATCAGTCTTGATCGTGTGGTCAATCCGACAACATCGACTCAAACCCAGGTACGCACCAAACCTGTCGCGCCTCCCCAGCCGGGGTCCGGCGGCGACCGTAGCCTTTCCATTCCGGCTACCCGGCGTATTCCACCTCCGCCATGGGTTCCAATAGTTCTGATCAGACTCACTCCATCCATACCATGACCACACTATGCTTGCATGTACATTGAGTGTTCAGTCCATTGAACATTTCGCGCGTAATCAGCGCGTGTTACTTAGGCCAGCAGGGCCTGTCGGTCGTTAGCCATGATCGTAAACTTGTTAGACATAGGCTAGAACTTGTCAAATTTCATCTCATCGTAAATATAAACATGCCATAAGTGATCATCTGTAAATATTTCATCGAGGACGTGGATAAGATACTTATCCTATCATTTGAAGTTTAAATAATATGTTATTAGTTATCTTATGACTTTGTCGGCCATTATTTAAAACGAATCCCACATTGTAGCAACGCCTTTTCGATGAGCTGTACGGATCTTTCTCTGAGGTCTGTTTCTGAGGCACATGTCTATTAGTTAGTTTTTTTTTAGAAGAACTTCTCCATTTTTAATGATTACGCTGAGTCCGAATATACCTTACCAAGGCCAGCTTCCATGGCGTTTCCGTAACCGACCCAAAGAGCCAGCGACCATGGCGCCCATATGCTAGTTTCCATAGCAACCAAAGGCCCGCGCCGTACCAGGTTCCTTGCGTAATCATTTATTTAGAGTTCTTTGTCCTGTCATAAACCGTTGGTTGTTACAATCTAAAAATGCCTCAGAGACATATCTTTATTCACAGCTGGGCCTCGGATCAAATCAGTGATAGACATTTTTCAAATTAAGACTTTCGACTTGACGGAGGTACGTGTGCGTGTAAGGTATTTAAGTAACGTATTCCCAAACCATGACTGAGACGGTCATACCGACCGAGGCCAGCCACTTCGACCCAGGCGTCCCAAGCCGAGGCCAACCTGAGCCTGTTACGTTACCTGCATGCACATTGATTTGCGTTTTGTTGAATGTCTTTTTCCCAACCCCCCAATTGTCGTCCGAAATGCTATAAGGAATAGCAGGAGGCAATTCGCCCTGTCTGGAGACATGGTGTCTTCACGTCACAATCACAACTGGAGACAAGACAAACTGTCCCTCTATAGTTTCTAGTCTATGGTACTTGGTCTCAATAAGTATATTGCGGGTGACGGTGGGAATCCAAACCGCTATGCGGCCGGGACAATCTCCATGTCGTCCAACTGCCAACCACCACATGTCCTAACTCCTCTGGACATACTCACATGGGCCGTCACAACCAGCCAAACCTATCCCGTCCCCGCATTTACTGATACATTGAGCCAGTTACCTTTATCTACGTCATTAGTTTAGTAATCTAGATCGTGTTGTGACATAAACGCTAAATCTAAGTTGTGAAAATAACCACAATCAAGACAAAACTCGTGGTGTATCAAATGCTAGATTTATATCGTAATATGTCCGGTCCTACCGTCTCGCCAAATCACCACGACGTGACGTCACCCATGACGTCATTGGCTGTGACGACCGTTGCTCTGGAGTCCGCGCAGTCCGTTACCAGGACTGCTTACCAACCAGGACTCTGTGACGTACGCCAAGCTGTGAAGCCGGTCATGATCCGTTAGTTTAGTGTAACCCCCCATCGTCCCGTTTCTAAGAATCGCTACAATTTGGTGACAGCTGTGGGATTGGCTCGCTCTGTCATTGAAGTTTAACTAACAAACCCAGGATTGTTCGCCCTGAAGAAGAGGACGATGTTATATCTACAGTAGAAGTTTCCAGCGTAGTAACAAATGATCAATAAGTGTTTTCTTCCTTCTGATTTCATATCGGAGATCTTACCCGCACCACGAGATATTCCATCCTTGTGATTTTACCTGATGCAGATCATCACCTACGCTGACGACATCCTAATCATCACTGTGGAAGAAAGCCAGATTCGATTGCACAAATAATTTGTTTTATATATATTCAAGTATCCAACGTTAGTAAAAATGGCCGAGAACGACGCGAGCCTGAATGTCAGCCAGGACAGGGATGAAAGCCTAGATGAAGAAGTCACCTTCCGGTTCAGGAAGGATCCAACCTCCCCAACTCTACCAGAAGCAGGCGATGGCCCAGTCGCTCCAACGAGGAATAATTTCCAGAAACCCATTCGAATTGAGAATTTCACCGGCGAAAATCAGCCATGGCCCGTATGGTTGAAAACGTTCGAGAGAATTGCCCGAATCAATAAGTGGCAGAATGACATGGCCAACCGAATGTTCTCGCACCTTCGAGGGGACGCCCTTGAGGTCGCATGTGGATTGCCAGACCATGAACTCGAGCAATATGAGAACCTAGTACATTGCCTAGACCACCAATTCGGACCGTCCAAGATGGCCGAGATGCATGTAGCCGAACTAAGGAACAGAAAGAAGAAGCCAGATGAGAGTTTCCGCGAATTGGGTCGCTGGATCAAGAAGCGAAGCACTTTAGCCTACGACTGTAGCTATGAACAGAGAGAACGTCTCGCTAAAACAGATTTCATTCAAGCCATACAAGACGAAGTACTGAAGGTTATGGTACTCCAGGGACGTCCGTCTAACTTGGACGAAGCGGTTCAGCTTGCTGAAGAAAGTGCGGGCTTCAGAAAGTGGGCCGGCGAAGGAGATGACAAGCCGAGAAGAACCGTAAAGAATGTGAATAAGAAAGAAGAGGAAATGTCCCTGTCCGCCTGTGTTCAGGGTAACACTGAATGCATCAAGCAACTACGAGAGACCATGTCCAAGATGGTCGTCACCACTGAGAATAGAAGAAGAAGGAAACCATTGAATGAGATAGAATGCTGGAATTGCGGCCAATACGGCCATTACAGTACAGAGTGTACCCAGAATCGTCCGTCGGGAAATGGACCCAGGCCGACGCAGAGGGGAGAGCGCCGGTCGTGAACGTTGATCCCCGACAGCATTCCAATTTGACGAGGAACCAAGCAGGACATCCCCATACCATGAATCAAATACCAAGAATACCAACTAAAACACCAGCAAGACGTCAATCTGTTGTCCAGCGCATAGGACCACAATCAGACGACGGGTTATTCGTGCAAGCAAGGATTCGAGGTGTGCGCACTAAATTCATCATCGATACCGGATCCTGTGTAACCATATTAAGTCACGAGAAGTTCAAACAGATTGATCAAGATCTTAGACCACCCTTAGAAGAGTCCGATATCCAACTTACCACCGCTGATGACAGCCCTTTGATGGTGTACGGTCAATGTGATGTCAATCTTGGGATCCTCGATAACACAGACACCCCTTTCACCGTCATAGTGGCTGACATACAAGCTGAAGGACTTTTGGGGATGGATTTTATTAGACACTTTAGATGCGAACTCTACCCAGCAGCTAGATCTCTGATGTGCTGTGGAGAGCAAGTTTTGTGTGGAGATGTCCGTACGGCCAAAGTACAAGTTGGAAGGTGCTGCCGGTTGATCATCTCGGAGAAGATAATCCTACCACCACAATCGAGAGCAGTGATACCAACCAGGAAAACAAAATCCCTTCCTGTCGGAAAATGGACGCTCGCAGAACCTACCAAAGGAACCAAAGAAGGACTGAACATACCGTGTGGTTGTCTAATTGGAAAGGCGATTGTGGACTCCGAGAATAAAATAATACCCCTCCCCGTGATTAATTTTACAGATGACTCCATCTTGTTAGAAGCAGGAACCGCTTTGGGAATCCTAAGCCCGATCAAACAAATACAACCCCTGAATGATGATAACGGAGATGGAGAGAACTCCCCTACAGTTTTGAAGAGAGAAGAAGTGCGGCCAAGCACTACAGAAGCAAATGAGATGTTTGAAGATGAAGTTAGTGAGAAGTCCTCTGAGACAACATTGGCGGCTGGGGAAAGGCAGGGCGGACCTATGAGCTCTATGGTGCCTAAAACTCTTGACCGGACTTCCCGCCATGCTGTTGAACGAGTGGAAAAGAAGAAGAAGAAGAAGCCTGCGACTCAGGATGAGTTAGAAATACAAAAAAACTTCGGACCTGCGAGAGCCACGGTCGTGGGAGGGCACGGCGACCCAGAGTCTAAAACCGGTCTAGCCCCACACCAATACGCCAAAGCGGGAAAAGAAGGAAGCGTCACCAGTGATGTAAATACGTTACTGTCCCGAGTTGAAGAAGAGAAGAAGAAGAAGAAGAAGAAGCCTGCGACTCAGGATGAGTCAGAAATACAAAAAAACTTCGGACCTGCGAGAGCCACGGTCGTGGGAGGGCACGGCGACCCAGAGTCTAAAACCGGTCTAGCCCCACACCAATACGCCAAAGCGGGAAAAGAAGGAAGCGTCACCGGTGATGTAAATACGTTACTGTCCGAATCACTCAATCATTGTGAGACGGATCAAGAGATGAGCGAATATGTCGATGCACTGGGAAATCAGTTACCCGAATCATTACAGGAAATGTTTAAGCGTGGAACTTCATATCTGTCGGGCGATCAGCCGCAGAAATTGAAGGATTTATTAGCGATTCATTTGCCATTGTTTTCCAAATCAAAATTAGACATAGGAACCGCGACAGGAATCAAACACCGAATAGATACGGGAGACGCCCCGCCGCTGAGCCAACCATTGAGGCGATTACCGATCCATCAAGAAGAAGAAGCAGACAATCAAGTCCGAGAGATGTTGCAGGCCGGAGTTATCGAAAAGTCGATCAGCCCCTGGAGCTGTGGAGTCGTCTTGGTCGAAAAAAAGGACTTAACGCAAAGATTTTGCATTGATTTTCGACGTTTGAACCAGGTCACAATTAAAACAAATAGTGGACTTCAAAGAATTGACAGTCAGTTAGACAGCTTACAAGGGTCAAAATAGTTTTGCGCACTTGACATTTCCAGCGCGTACTGGAATGTAGAGATGGAAGAATCATCAAACAAGAAGATGGCAATGCGACATGCCATAGAAGAACACAGCCGGCCGGTACCCAAGGACAGAATGATCAAAGTGCGCGCGCCAATGAGCCAACCGAAGCCGGAAGCACAGCAGATGGAGGAAGAGATCCTCACCCTGGAGGACATGCACCCGGATGCATCACGTCCCTGCATCGGCGATGTCGGATTCCGGGTTCTCGGTCCAAAAACGCTCCACCGTGTGCGCCGCCAGCCCCTGCCAAGCGGAGTGGTCAGAATCACAGAGGAAACTTGGGAATTTTACTAACCAAGTTTTCTTTTGCCTCTCGTTTCAGAACCAACCATCAATACCGACACTCCCCAAAATGAAAACCATCTACAAACCCGCTTCAAACCCGACGGTCCCTACCATGAGGTCTAAGATAGTAAAACCAACGAGAAGAGGTAAACCGGCCGAGTTGTTCGAGTGTCGTTTCTGCCAAGCTGTATTCACCAACCGGTTAAAGTTTCTGGGCCACAGAGCCGGCTGCCGCAGAGCACCACTACCACCGCCGCCGAAAGATAGCCATGATAAGGAAGAAGAAAAAAGTGACGACTCGTGCGATGATTGGGAGTCTGTATGCTCCGAGGCGGACGAGGTGTCCGTCGCGGCTCCATCATCGCCACCATGCGAGTTAGAAGCCCGCCTCATGAAAGAATGCTTTGGGGATGAGTCCCCGACCCAAACACCCTCAGGAAAGCGAGTGTCGTCGGCCACCAAGCGCCACGGGCCCGCCAACCCAATGAAAACTAAGTCGTCCTCGGAAGGTGAGCCTGACGCCCATGTCAGATTGTTCAAACCCAGCTCCACGAAGGCAGCACGCAGAGCGACAGTGGAGGCCAGATTCCATGAGGCTGCCGAGAAACAAATTAGCAGGGCTGAGGCGTCACGCATTGAACCCCCCGCCAAAGAGACGGATCCCGAGCCAGATTACCCGTTCGAGGACCGCGCCGACTCCAATGAAATGATGATAAGTGCGTTCGACACGCCGACGCAGGACCCATTCCGTGAAGCCATGGCGGACCCGGACTTAGGGAGGTATAGTCCTGCTGCCAGCTCTACCGGCAGCCCGGCAGCAAGCCCCAGCCGGCCAGCAAGCCCCACCGTGACTGTGGACCGATCGGTCGTGGAGAGCCCCGACAGTCCAGTTGGTCTGACCATAAATCAGCTGTCTAACACCCATAGTAGCCCCTGCCGCCTGTCCGGTCCGACTCTGGACACGCCAGACCAGGTTCCACCGTGCCAGCAGATCGATAGTGTTCCACCATGCTCGGCCGAGGTTGGTCCAATTGCTAAACCGCCAAGGCCTGAACTACCGATTGAGGCCTCCGCCACATCCGGAAATCAGCAGCCAGAGGCAACTCGCCTTGAGAAGGTTGTGGTGGTGTCCCCGACCAAGCGGGTGGGCCAAGGAAATCTTAGAACAGACCTGTCCATGCCACAGGACATGGCCGCGTTTAGACCCCCCTGTCCACCTTTTCTGAAACCACGGGTACCGAAGGTGAAGCCAGCAACCAAATACCTACCGAAGAACGTGTTTGACGGAGTCATCCCCAGAAGATACACGAGGAAAGTTACGGAGATCCTGCCTAACGGCACTCAGAAGACGACGGAGGAGTGTTGGGAGTTTCCCATGTAGACGCGTTTTTTTTATTGAGAGCTTGACATAATTTTTCACATGTTAAATTCGACTGGGTTCGAATTTTGGTTGGGGGCTGTGTAACATTTTCGGCAAATGTCGGGTTTCAAAATTATGTGTCCCTTAAACTATCTTATACATAGTTTCACATTGTCTTTCCCTCCATCTTGAATACCCCTCTTTCACGACACCTTTCTTTCAAAGTAAGTTATACTACTTATTTTATCTTAAATCCCCTATTTGCCCAACCAGATTGGTACCCACTTGAGTTTAACAGGTTTAAGATTTTGTCAAGCATCTCCCTCAATATCCTGTGTATTTTGGACTTCTATCATGGACTGATAAATTTATCTTTCAAATCTGCCGCCAGTTTTGTTTTTAGCATTGACATTGCACAATTTGAGTGTAATGCAGCACAGAGACGCTGTGACTCATCTTCACGTATAGTATTACATGTATCATGTACAGTGTACATTTTGTACACCATCAGCTGTTTGTAAAACTGTCTATCGTTTGTGAGTGGAGTCGAGATTTTCGGGTCAGAATCTAACAAAGTCGCTCGTTAAAATCAACCATATTTCACCTAAAACAGTTCCAGAGACACTGTTCTCTGAACTACCTATCTTCCTTCTCCAAGTTGACATCCTTGGGGACTCCAAATTAATACTTTATAGCGGTTCGCCCACTTTATAATTGGGCGCCGCCATCTTGTCAAAATGGGTTTTGTGGGTTTCGTACCAAGTTGGATTCGTACCTTCTTTATCTCGATTTTTTGCTCATTGGAATTTCCTATAACTTCATATTACGATGGTTGAGACATTTGGCCGCATGCTTGACCAAATTTTGTGTATGAAACTCATACGCCATTGTCAAAATTTACATCGTTTGTCACCACTGTCATTTCACCTGTCGACTGGTGTCTGGATCTCGTGGTACGATCACGCATCTGTCCATTTCGTGGAAAGCTTTATAGCCAGAATTTTCCTCGTTAGAATCCGCTATAAGTTTGTACTACGATAGTCATAGCATTTATCTATAGCCTGAACCAGATTTAGCCGTGCAGTCCGAGTACTTTCGTCAAAATTGGCAATATTGTCGACCTCACCGTTTTACTTGTCGTCTGCTATATTCGGCCATTGTGCACGTGCATGAGGCCGCTCGCACTTCCTTTCTCCACTTCTCGGAGAAACGTCATGATTTAAAATTGCCTCGTACGAATTTATTATTACTTTACAAATTGATATTCGAGTATTTGACGAACTTCATCATATCTATAAATATTATTTCGGTTGTGGGAAAGTTGGTGTATTTTGGCGATATTTTCGGGACACCCTCTCGCCTGTTGTCATGGCAAGGCCTGAAACATGGCGCGCCATGCGGGATCTTTTGTTTCACCAATACCGCGCGTAACTTCAAATATCTTAAAAACTACTCGTTGAATTTTCGTCAAATCTCGTTTACTCAATCTTGCATACCATATCTCTCTTGTAATATATTCAATTCCGCGACGGATTAGCCAGTTACTGAATTATTTAGCATCTATTTCGACCTTTAGGTGGTTTTCGTCGTCATTTTGTAAAGGCCAATGGCTGACGTCACGTCGTAGAATTTACCCTCCCGATGTGCGGAAAAGTCTACATATTTTCTTCTGTCGAATCGATTTCGATCAAATTGTATGAGTATTGTGTTTGATACTATGAACATGGCTTGTTTAAGTTTCAGCAATTTTGTACGAGCCGTTTTTGTAATATTAGTAAGT
Source organism: Lineus longissimus (assembly GCF_910592395.1). Taxonomy (NCBI): domain Eukaryota; kingdom Metazoa; phylum Nemertea; class Pilidiophora; order Heteronemertea; family Lineidae; genus Lineus; species Lineus longissimus. Next base: position 955,744 of record NC_088312.1, on the reverse strand, counting down.
TCGTTCAGCGCAACATGGGAGAAAGCGTCATTGTTGTATCGCTTTACGCATTGACGCCGTATTTGAAATTGTCTCCGGCTGGTGTGCGGAAATGTGTGTAAATATTTATCTAGCGAGGCGATTTTGCCCAAATTCTGGAAATATGTTCTTCTTTATCATCAAGACATATTGTCAAAGTTTAAGTAAAATCCTACGAGCCGTTTTCATAACTTTTGCGGATTAGTCGGTGGGAAAGCCGTAACTCCGTCAATCTTGCTACTGTGAAATGGCTTAGGAGCCGTTTCTCAAAAAACCTTGGGGATCTAACTTCAAACTTTAATAACTTTGGAACCGCTCGTTAGATTTTTCTCTTTTACGGCTAGTGTGTTCCTTACCGGTAAAAGAAACTTTTGTACGAGACGATTTTTGATATTCATTTTCTAACTGTAGTTTTAGAGTGAGTTTTGTCAGAATTTCTTACAAAAATTCCCGTTTCTGCCAAATCGCGACGCGAATCCGCGACGCTGATTGGCTGGGGACTGCGTCATTTTGCTATAAAAGACGTGCTTTTTCCAGTATTATCAGTCTTGATCGTGTGGTCAATCCGACAACATCGACTCAAACCCAGGTACGCACCAAACCTGTCGCGCCTCCCCAGCCGGGGTCCGGCGGCGACCGTAGCCTTTCCATTCCGGCTACCCGGCGTATTCCACCTCCGCCATGGGTTCCAATAGTTCTGATCAGACTCACTCCATCCATACCATGACCACACTATGCTTGCATGTACATTGAGTGTTCAGTCCATTGAACATTTCGCGCGTAATCAGCGCGTGTTACTTAGGCCAGCAGGGCCTGTCGGTCGTTAGCCATGATCGTAAACTTGTTAGACATAGGCTAGAACTTGTCAAATTTCATCTCATCGTAAATATAAACATGCCATAAGTGATCATCTGTAAATATTTCATCGAGGACGTGGATAAGATACTTATCCTATCATTTGAAGTTTAAATAATATGTTATTAGTTATCTTATGACTTTGTCGGCCATTATTTAAAACGAATCCCACATTGTAGCAACGCCTTTTCGATGAGCTGTACGGATCTTTCTCTGAGGTCTGTTTCTGAGGCACATGTCTATTAGTTAGTTTTTTTTTAGAAGAACTTCTCCATTTTTAATGATTACGCTGAGTCCGAATATACCTTACCAAGGCCAGCTTCCATGGCGTTTCCGTAACCGACCCAAAGAGCCAGCGACCATGGCGCCCATATGCTAGTTTCCATAGCAACCAAAGGCCCGCGCCGTACCAGGTTCCTTGCGTAATCATTTATTTAGAGTTCTTTGTCCTGTCATAAACCGTTGGTTGTTACAATCTAAAAATGCCTCAGAGACATATCTTTATTCACAGCTGGGCCTCGGATCAAATCAGTGATAGACATTTTTCAAATTAAGACTTTCGACTTGACGGAGGTACGTGTGCGTGTAAGGTATTTAAGTAACGTATTCCCAAACCATGACTGAGACGGTCATACCGACCGAGGCCAGCCACTTCGACCCAGGCGTCCCAAGCCGAGGCCAACCTGAGCCTGTTACGTTACCTGCATGCACATTGATTTGCGTTTTGTTGAATGTCTTTTTCCCAACCCCCCAATTGTCGTCCGAAATGCTATAAGGAATAGCAGGAGGCAATTCGCCCTGTCTGGAGACATGGTGTCTTCACGTCACAATCACAACTGGAGACAAGACAAACTGTCCCTCTATAGTTTCTAGTCTATGGTACTTGGTCTCAATAAGTATATTGCGGGTGACGGTGGGAATCCAAACCGCTATGCGGCCGGGACAATCTCCATGTCGTCCAACTGCCAACCACCACATGTCCTAACTCCTCTGGACATACTCACATGGGCCGTCACAACCAGCCAAACCTATCCCGTCCCCGCATTTACTGATACATTGAGCCAGTTACCTTTATCTACGTCATTAGTTTAGTAATCTAGATCGTGTTGTGACATAAACGCTAAATCTAAGTTGTGAAAATAACCACAATCAAGACAAAACTCGTGGTGTATCAAATGCTAGATTTATATCGTAATATGTCCGGTCCTACCGTCTCGCCAAATCACCACGACGTGACGTCACCCATGACGTCATTGGCTGTGACGACCGTTGCTCTGGAGTCCGCGCAGTCCGTTACCAGGACTGCTTACCAACCAGGACTCTGTGACGTACGCCAAGCTGTGAAGCCGGTCATGATCCGTTAGTTTAGTGTAACCCCCCATCGTCCCGTTTCTAAGAATCGCTACAAGCTGATGGCAGCTCTCATTGCCTCACGTCTGGCTAAGACTATTCATTCTGAGCTGCGTACCAAGCCTGAGGTCCACTTGTGGTCTGATTCTGAGATTGTCCTCCACTGGGTCAAGTCTGACTCTCTCTCCTTGAAGCAATTTGTTGGGGTAAGAGTTGCTGAAATTCAGGCAACCTGGGATCCCTCAGTTTGGAAGTTTGTCCCAACAGCCCAGAATCCTGCGGATGATCTCACCAGGGGATTGACACCAGAAGAGATGGCCGGTCGCTGGATTGAGGGGCCAGAGTTTCTGAGGAAAGGAGAGACACATTGGCCAGCTCAGCCGTCGAAGATTGCTGAAAGGGATTGTGAGAAGAGACCGGAAAGACAACCCCCCAATATGTCTGCATCAGCTGTGAAGATTGTTCCACCAATCAAGTGTGAAGACTATTCAAGTTGGCCTAGACTTATCAATGTGACAGCATTGTGCCTCCGCTTCTTTGGTAATCTGAGGGCCAGGGCAAGAAAGGAGGATATAAAGACCGGAGAGCTTGAACCAGGAGAACGAGAAAGAGCTGAAAGGTACTGGGTTTCTACTGCGCAGAGAGGGCTCATTGATTGGGAAACTCGTTGCAAGGATCTGGCTCCCTTTTTTAGGACAATCAGGGTTTGCTCAGGGTAGGAGGTCGTCTTCGCAAGTCTCCGCTGTCCTATGATGAAAATCATCCTTTTCTCCTCCCAGCATCTTGCCACATTTCCAGATTGTTGATGAGGAATGTCCACTGGAAAAATGGACATTGCGGGTCTGAAAGTACTCTCTGCCATGGCCGGAGAAAGTACTGGTTTCTGAGAGGTCGGAATTTGGCACGTCAGATTGTTAGAGATTGTGTGGTGTGTAGGAAATTGCGCAAGTCTCCACTGGTCCCTTGGATGGCTGACCTACCCAGTGAGCGTCTTGCATTGTTTGCTCCAGTCTACAGTACTACAGGCCTTGATCTGTTTGGTCCATTCTTCCTCAAATGTGGTAGAAATAAGAGCACGAAGGCTTGGGGAGCCATCTTCACCTGTGGTACTGTAAGGGCAGCACATCTTGAGATTGTGGAAAATTTGTCCACTCAGGCATTTCTCCATGCCTTCAGGAGATTTGTCTCGCATCATGGATGGCCGTCAACTATCATCTCAGACAATGGTAGCTCCTTTATCAGCACGGAGAAGGAGCTAAGAAAACTTGTACAGGAAGGGCGAGAGCAAATTCAAAGGTTTGCCGTCCTCCACCAAGTCAAGTGGCGTTTTATAACCCCTCTAAGTCCAAACCAGGGAGGATTTTATGAATCACTTGTAAAATTGGTCAAGAAAGGTCTCAAGTTAGTTGTTGGACAACAAACCCTCACGTGGAATGAAATGTCCACAGTATTCGCGGAGGTCCAGAATCTGGTCAACTCCAGGCCATTGGGTTATAGTTCAAATGATCCCAATGATTTACAGCCCTTAACGCCCAACCACTTTCTTCTTGGAAGAGCATCGGCTGAAACGCCACAAGGTCCATTCAACCCAACCAAAAATCTCCACAAGAGATTTGAATTTACCCAGAGTTTGGTAAATCAGTTTTGGACACGGTTTGTTCGGGAATATTTGCCCACATTGCAAAGAAGGTCTAAGTGGCTTCGGAAGGACAGAGAGGTTCAGGTTGGTGACATTGTCCTTTTGGTTGATCCAAGTGCAGTGCGCGGTCAATGGGAGCTAGGTCGAATCGAAGAAGTATTCCCTGGAGACGACGGTGTCATCCGCAATGTTCGCGTCAAAGTCAAGACCGGTTTCAGGAATCGTTCAATTCAGAGATGTGTTCCTATCCTAGAGTGTGATGGTGAGGACAGTGATTTCGTTGGAAGTGAGGAGGTGGTTCATAAGGACCAATAGATATTGTGTTTTTGTGCCTATTGGTCTCGCCCCATATTCCATCATCATATTCCGTCATTCCAAGTTTAGTCTATTATAGACATTTCTATTGCTATATCATAAAAAATTAATGCGTCCGCGTTATAATCATAAGCGCGTCCTTTGGCGCCCGGAGGATGTTTTGAATATTGCGCCTATTTTCCCAGTTATTTGCCTATCGTCACCTTTGACATGTTCTTTCGCTAACTTTAACTTGCGCGCGCGCTGAGACAACCCCGCGTCGTGAGTTGCGATGACGTAACATGCGCTTCAGCCATTTTCGATTTGTCAGGGAAGGTCTTCGCGGACTTCGTCCCTCTTTTTTGTGGGTTTTTTGTAACTCTTTATGGTTTGAATCGGGAGGTTTCAAGATTCAGGTAAAAGCAAAATATGTATAGAAACCCCTAGCCCACTGTCATTCAGAATAGTTAAAGGTGTACATCAAAATCAAGGTTTGATTGTCCGTTGTCTTGAATGCTTCGCCAGAAGTTTCGATGAGTGCGCGCCTCGTGCGATGCGTACATCTATGCATTGAGCATGCACTCTGTGTATAGGAGCAACGTCTCCCAGCGATTTTACAGTACCAATATCATTATGTCATGTACTAAGTTGTGAGAATATTTAGGACTGCTTTCAATGATCTGTGTGACAGTAATATGTAGGTTTTAGTTCTCCGTGTAAGACCATGTTGTAGGAAAGACAAATTTGAGGACATTTGTATACTACAAGTATGGTTGTGATGTACTGTTTCTGATTGTGACACATGTTTGTACTATTTCAGAAAACCTCATGTTATGGTGTTAAAAGAAGATTAGAAATCGACTCCCGAATTGTTGAGTTTTCCATCCCTGTCTCCACCAGATGTCATGGCATTGTCGCCATCACCCATGAGCCAAAGTCGGTCAGCTAGTGTTACAGTTGCCGCATGGGGGCGGGCACAGGTTCACATGCCTGATATTGGGCCAGCACCACCCTCATCGAGGTGCCTCAGGCACTATCTTGATAATCTGGTCATAGACCCTGACGTGAAGAGACCAAAATCAAACCCACCATCAACCTGCCCCACACCAACCGCCAGTCCTGTTTTACAACGCCAATACAAGGAACACATTGCTCCTCAGTTCTTTAAAGGAGCATCGCGGCTGATTGAGAAACGACTTGAAGTGATTCAGAAAAGGAGGGGAAGTCTGGACTCATTAGAGCGCCTCAACACGTCCAAGGCCAAGCAGGGCCATAGTATAATCACACCTGATGGTTCGCCCCAGCCGTACCGGAGAGGGTCGCATTCGAGGCCTGGTTCCAACCGGCCTAACGTGCCATCGCTATCACCAACATCTCTGCGTCGTGATGCCGCTAAAACAAAGTCAGAAAGGCTGCGGCACAGTTTCACCCCGGCAGCGACTGCACTGGTTGCGCCTTTGCCTAGGAGACACAGAAACCAGTCATTGGACGAGGCGTTAGATGCGACTCAGGACATGCCACTGACCGCCCACTTGATCCGCCACTCGGTGGACAGGGTCTACCAACGAATGGAGAACGAGTCCACTTACCTCGTCAACAGGACGTTGGAGGACGTGTACGATAGTGAAGAAAGTCAGACTGACTCTGAACCAGAGGCGAAAAAGCCCCCCGAAGAAACGTTTCAAACGTATATGATTGGCAGAGGAAACGTTGAACCTCCTAAGAATGTCTCGGGTGAAAAGAAATTTCGAGTGGCTCACCATAATTAGTTGTATCCATTGATCGATAGGCCTACTCCAGTCATGCTCCTAAACAAATTGCCTAACTCAGTTTATGGACAAAGTTTGACATCTGTCTATCTCAACTCCCAACCACGTAACACACCTTCTGTAAAAAATGCCTATCTCATTGGCAATATTTTGGTGTAAAATATATATTGAATGTAAGTCTGCCAAAGGCGCCAAGTCCACTTCACTCCTACCGTCAAGAACTAGTCCGAGTTGTCAAAGACATCCCGCCTCGCCTCATATTTTCCCCGATTCTTGTTACATCATAAACAATATTTTATGATAAAATATTGGACGGGAAAGCCTACAAAACGAAATGACTGCCCCAATTGTGACCAAAGCGTGATTAAACATGCTATAGCTTGTGATATCTTTTCGCTCAGCCGGTCTCCTGGAATAATTTATTGACTGTACAATACAGTTGATCGGACGTGCCTATGCAATGTCGGGGTGACTCGACAAAATCCATTATCGACGTGACACATTTCCCGTGTTCCCGGGCGTATTACATACATCACCTCGCTGTACAGCTTTAACACTCGGCCGAGCTAGACGATACTCCATTATGCCGTCCTACAAACTTCACTACTTCAATGCTAGGGGATTCGCAGAGATTTCCCGTCTCCTTTTTGCCGCGGCTGGGGTAGAGTATGAAGACATTCGCTACGATGGGGAGACATGGCGTGAAGCAAAAAAAAGTGAGTATTTACGCTAGATAGATGTGCATGCATTTTCGCCCGTGTAGCTGGGCTTGTGGTATCGACCCGGCACCATTACCATCTTCGCAGTTTCCGGAAAATTGCCGACCTGCCCGGTTGTTGAACCACGATCATGAAACTCACATGCATATTTTGAATGTTTGCAGAGATGCCCTATGGAGTGGTCCCCGTCCTGGAGGTCGACGGCGAGATGATTGGCCAGAGCTTTGCCATTGCTAAATATCTTGCAAGAACGTTTGGTAAGTGCGGGTGGTGTGGTGAGGCACATGCGTCGACAAGGGGGTCGTGGTACGAACGAACCTTCGACCTTTGTTCCCGAAATATCTATAAATTTGACTGTGAAACTCCTTTAATTCTTTAACCCCCCCCCCCCCCCCGAATCTAATTGTGTCCTTAACTATAAGAGTTCACCGCACATCTGTATCAGCATATACATGTATTTTGGTTTTGATGAAGTGTATGAACTTTAACTTCAGGGTTCAATGGCAGCAACTCAATGGAAGAGGCAAAGATTGATGAAATGATAGAACATACACGAGACATGATGAAAGACTTTATTGGTGTACATTTCGAGAAGGATGAGGACAAAAAGGTACTTATTACTGACGGGGTGAGGAGGGGGGGGCTGTGAACAATGTCATTGTTCAAGGCTGCACCAAGCTGTCGTCATCCTGTCACTTTCCACTGGACAGTTGTAGTTCACTCTATTGGTGAAGCCGGAGAGTGGTGACGCAAACCCATGAGAGTCGGAATGAAGAGGGGGGGGGGGGGGGGGGGGCTCTTACGTGTGCCTTTTGAACACGTTGCTCTAGACTGCATTCCGTCAACACTCCATGATGTACTATCATGAGATGTTCCGTGTTTTATATATACATATATACCTTCAACACTTTATGCATTTCAGAAAGAACTCCTGAAAGAGATGCAGGATATAAAAATTCCGAAGCACTTGGGGAATTTCGAGAAGGTGCTGTGTAAGAACAAGGGCGGAGATGGCTTCTGCGTGGGAGACAAAGTAAGTTGCCTAGAAACGAAGTTTGACATATCAAAATATCAGTATCACCCCTGTTCCATATACAGATGCTACGTCACGGGCGTAATTTTTGATTTGCCGGCTCTAATGTTGAAATACTGTTCTACTTGTTGTTCCAACATGAGGTTTCTTGGTAAATAGTATGCAATTTCACAAGCAGTTAATCTTGATTTATTGTATAGCCAAGTAGGTTTCCTGCGGTGCGGTGGAGAGGGGAGGCGTAGGAGTTGACTAAGTATAAAGATTCAGGGGGCGCTTATCCTTTCATTGACGAAAGACACATTCTTTATGTTTCAGCTCTCGATCGCTGATATTCAACTGTTTCATGTGCTGGGCTGGGTATCTGAGCAGGAGAAGGTACTCGCCACATTCCCGAAATGTCTCGCGTTCTTCGGTCGCATTAAGGAGATCCCACGCATCAAGGAATGGCTCGAGAAGAGACCAGTTACCACTAACTAGTGCGGTCAATGTTCCTATAGTGCACTTATAAATGCATCAAATAAACGTTAGCCTTCCTTCACATGGACACATCAACCACCACGCACAAGCATTTTAGGTTGCAGAAAAAGGTGATTTCCCGTTTACATGTACAATGTAGTTACTTATGTGCACTTGGTCGCTTATCCCGTCCTTATGTGTTGTCTTGTCGTCACCCCGTAAAGCGGCAGTCACATACGCTCCATGAACCTCCATCATCAAAGCTTATGATCTCATCAGAGGACGTTCAAGCCAAATTGAGTACTTTGTCGTTTTGAAGCCACACTTGCCTCAAAACATAGCCGTAAAATATGAAGGCAGTTTTGATTTGTCAATTTTGTCAAATAAAATAATTAATAAATGTGACCATTTTGTTTATCTTTATTTAATGTTGCATTGTGCGAGTCCACGAAGAACGTCATAGCGACGCACTATCATTCTCCTCCTTGATTCGTGGCAGTGCTACAATCTGGACGCAGTGGATCGGCCTCGTCCCTCACCTTATGGAGATCCATTAGAATGAAGCAATGTACTGTCCCGGAGTCCAGGCTAGGCATGATAATCAGCAGAACGTCAAAGGCTTGTCTCCACAGTGCTCTTCCCGCGTGGTACTGTCCACGCCATTTGTTATTCTACGGCGCGTCGTTACGGACAAGGGCCTGTTGCCACACATGTGGAGACAGGCCAGATATCCTCTCGCTGCAAAACAGATATCGGCCTCGTATGTCACCTCAAGGACTCCTCACATGAGATAATTAAATACGCGAGTATCGTTGAATATAATGGACGAACAATACTGGCCATGGGGGCCCGAATAGGTTATTGCACTATCAATGCTCAATGCTCAGTCAGTAGAAAAACGTGACCCCATTCGATCGATATCATTTTGCATGCAGGCTGGAGTTTACAAGGGAAGTCTTCTATTTTGTTTACGATGCCTCACACCTACAAACTTCACTACTTCAATGTCAAGGGTTTTGCCGAGATTTCGCGGCTGATCTTCGCCGCGGCTGGGGTAGAGTATGAGGACATTCGCTACGAGAGAGAGACGACTTGGCCTGAAGCAAAAAAGAGTGAGTGGTTTCTTTCTTTAAAACTAATGCCATCAAACTATTTCGTGTCGCGTCATAGCATGCCACCACGGTCTGAACTGCGCACTGCCCGCGTCGACCATGATATTTAAGGCCGACCACTTGTCGTGCGTTACGCGATCGATCAATGATTGTTTCGATCACCATTTAGACCACTATCAATATTGTCCTTCTTCTCACATGACACATATTTCCGAACAGGGTCGAGTGGTCACGTGTTCCATAAACAAACTGACGAGAAGAAACATTTTTTCAAAACACGAAGTACATGTACGTTCTTTTGTCAATAATGACACATTTCTTAAACCTTTCTTGCAGATATGCCCTATGGGACGGTACCTGTTCTAGAAATCGACGACGGCCTATCAGAAAGGCCAGTAATGCTGACGGAGTCTTTTACCATTGCTAAATATCTCGCGGTGATATTCAGTAAGTTGGCTCTTCTTAAAGAATGGCCTCGGTAAATGGTCAGACTCAATTGCCTTCCAAATGTTTAAGATTTCGTTTTTTTTAAGTTTAGGAACGGGAATTATATATATGGCGAGAAACACTGCTGTCCTGACATGCCAGCTCATCACAATGGTGTGGTTTCACGTGACCTCATTACCTGTCATGTTGGAGGGACAGATAAAAGAAAGCAAGTCCAAATGACCATGACAGCATTTGATTCAGTGTTAAGTCAGGCACGACAAATCATTGTTCTGCCCTCCAACATCGCTGACCGTGAAAACACTCTCACAACACAACCATAGCGTTGCTATAGTGATAGTACGTGACGTCATACAGACGAGGGCGAAGAGACACGCGAAATATCAACTTCCGGTAAGAGTAATCTTCATAACCTTTAAATTACTTTCATCTTGATTTTAGATTTGAATGGGAAGACTGCGCTGGAAGGAGCACGAATAGATGAAATCGTGGAATTTACACGAGACCTGATCAAAGACCTTCTAGTTATGCATTACGAGAAGGACCAAAACAAAAAGGTAAACTCAATCAAAGGTAGTGTCATTGGTTCATGGCAATGATTAGGCTTATTTTGACGAAAAGTGTTTACGTATTCTAATAGCTTTTAGCCTTAAGAAGTTGTATCTCTCGCAATGTTTCCCTGAACTTTTCTTGCACAAATCGCACAAAATTGAAATTGGAATATGAAAATAAAATGCTTGTTGTCGCTGTTTTCAGGAAAAAATTCAGGAAGAACTAAAAGTAAAGCTTCCAGTGCATTTGGCGAAGTTGGAAAAGAAGCTCCTCAAGAACAATAGTGGAGATGGATTCTTTGTGGGCGACAAGGTTGGTAGCAAAACCTCATCGGAAATAAACATACTGTTGAGGCCGGTGTAGAAGTTCGAAATGTCCTAGGATAGAATGTCCAGGGAACAGAAGATTGCTATTCTTGTTCGGATTCATAATCGATACAATGGTCAAATTCCATTCATCCCATGCGGTTAAGATAAACTTCGTTGCTCCTTTTTCAGCTCAGTCTTGCCGACCTTCAGGTTTACGCAGTAACATCGAGTTGGATGCCTGCTGAGTGCCTGGTATGCTGTCCAAAGGTACAGGCCCTCAATGCTCGCATTGAAGAGATCCACTGCATCAAGAAGTGGCTTGAAATAAGACCGAAGACCGACCATTAAAGAGAGGACAGTTACCGGCCTGCAGTGGCTTGGGACCCAGTCGGTGGAATCAAGCCGAATAATATCCCCGATTGGAATGGCAGGATCTTGATTGACTGTGTGGTACTGGTACAAGTGGGAACTGTGACGATATACTGCGAGATAGTAGAGACACATATCGGCGACTTCGTGCAACTTTATAAAGAGCACGAATTGCAAATATACCCAGTGTTTGGGTGTCATGTAGTATATATTGTAGTAGCATTTGTAGTGCAATGAACTTAAGTCGTGACTCAAAGAGTTTATTGTAAAGGACCAGTTGACCAACAATTAAATGAAGTGATGAATATGCTAATGATAAAAACGTCCTCCCATTCATCTCTTACTGACTGTTTTGGACTCCTGTGTCGAGTCCCCTGCACGGATGTCTGCATGAAACTTTAGGAAAGCTCAGTACTATAGTATATGGTATAACGTACGATTGAAAATGTTTGCGATATGAAAAAGGTGACGCTCATTACCCATTTATCTTGACAATGATCTTTGATTGCTATTTCATAAACCAAATTACAACACTTTTTATTCGCTTGTAAAATTGCTTTTGAACAGAAATGTGCAAGTCACTGTGAACTGGTTTCATAAGCTAATGGTTATGAAGCATGTTTCATAACAAAGCCGAACATCAATTCCAAATGGCTGCACTGGCTCCACCAATTTCAAGCTGTCTAAAGACCAGTTGGGTCCTGACGATCTTGTAGCCTGGACAGAAAACGGCAAGATCCTTGAGTTTTTAACTATGACCACATACAAGCTGCATTACTTCGATGCCGAAGGCCTGGGCGAGTTACCTCGGCTCCTGCTTGCTGCCGCTCATCAGGAATATGAAGACATTCGCTACCAAAGAGGCGCAGAATGGCAGGAGGCAAAAAAGAGTTAAGTAATAAGAGGTGGCATGTCACAATTCGTACCCAGCATGCGTATTTAAACTTCTGAGGCAGTGCTAGTCATCCTAAGCATAGCCCGTCCCAGTGGGAGGATTGAGGCTGTTCCACGGCGTCCGGGGTATAGCTTGTATTATTGGTGCCCTGTGATCAGCTGAGTGGGTTTATCAGCAGATTGTCTGTTCATGTATATGCGGTGCAGCTCGAAGCAGATCGGCAAATATAAGACGAATACTGTATCTCAGTCTAAGAGACTGCTGATCTAACTAAAATTCTACTCAGAAGTTAGTACACGATATAATAAGGCGTTACTTTCTCCAGGAATGCCTCATGGAACTGTTCCCGTCTTAGAAGTCATTGGTGATGATGGAGTGCTGATGCTCTCACAGAGCTTCGCCATTGCTAAATTCCTAGCTCGAACATTTCGTACGTATAGGACAACGACTGCCCTCCGCAAAGGGTTGATCATATCAATCCATTCAGTTTGCCTGTAGTTTTAGAACATAACAAGAGACTTCGCCATGATTGTCTCTTGAGGATACGCTATGTACCGGTATAGACTGGGTAAGACTCCCACAGCAAGACCGGACACCAAATGGTGGATGGCTGCTTCAGTGTGAAACATCACAACCAGACTGGGGCCGGGGGCGTGGGTGTTTCTTTGTTAGCCTGATATCATCTCGGGTTACACGTTTGATTTCAGGATTCAATGGTAAAGATTCCAAGGAAGAAGCAAGAATCGATGAAGTCATTGAACAAACTAGGGACTTGGCGATGGATTTGATAATGATGCGCCTCGAAAGAGACGAAGGAAAAAAGGCAAGTGAAATAGCAATGTATATCCCTGCTCCAAAGTGATACCATCATAAGTCAATGAGAGTAGCAAATCCCAAGCTAATGTCCATTTGGACGCGGTCCTTTGCTTGTTCTGGCATATAGGCACTAGGTAGAAGGACCTAGGTTGTATATGTCTCGTTTGAAGGACGAAGCACATTGGGGTTGAGTGTCTTAATCGCTCAAAGACGTGCGAAACAGCGGTGATCCTTCGGAGAGTAGAAACTACGACCAAATGTGCCTCTGATGATGATGACGGAAAGCCTACAGTACAAGTCTACTCATTTTTCAGGCTGATTTGGCAAAAGGCTTTCAATCCAAGCTGCCCACTCTGCTGGGAAAATTAGAAGGGGCGCTCAAGGCTAACAATGGTGGGACAGGCTTCATCGTGGGAACTGGGGTAAGATAACCATGCCTTTTAGTTTCTGGTTGATCTGAGAGGATCTGTACTCAAAGCCCACAAAACTGATAATGCACGAACAGTTCGAATTGCGTTCCTTTCGTTTTTCCAGATCACATTGGCTGACATCCACGTGTATCAGTTTCTTTGTGACTGGGTTCCCCACCAGCCGCCTGCCGAGCTACCACCGTTACTAAAAGACCTCCTCGGTCGCGTTGAGGAAAATCCTGGCATCAGAGATTGGCTCGCAAAGAGACAAAAAGCAAAAAAATAACACTCTCTGGACTCTCATGACACAGCTGCTTTGAATCCAAGGTGTAAAAGGAAATTCTACCCCCTGGTGAAAAGTTATACTTCATCCATCTGGGAAAATGGGCAGGGGGACAATTTCCGCCGGTACATGAATTCCTGTAACATTATCATTATGGCAACATTAAATAGCTTTTATTCTGTCATCACAGCGTTATAACAGTCTTTTACTTTGTTATAAGGTTTCCATGAATACCTGACCCGTGAATAAGGTTTTCATGAAAACTGGCATATGAATGCGGTTTCCATGAAAACCGGCCTATGAATGCAGTTTCCATGAGAACTGGGCATGCGAATAAGTTTTCCTTAAAGAATGGGTTTACCATGCATGCCTGCAGCGCCCTGATCCACGACGAGCTCACCGAACTTTATCATAGGAGCACTCAACCATGAATTACGAAATGAATTCCATCGCAGACTATCAATAGTTCGTGATGACTTCATTCCCAGGGGCAAGTTATACAAATCGATTATAGAGCAAGGCCATTACCGAAAAATCTCTTCTTTAATTATGGTTATCATAAGAGATAAATCGAGGTTGTCCTCGATATTACAATCATTAAGCATGATTAGGCCTGTAGGCCTAAATAGGCCAACTGATTACGCAAGACAACGACATTGAACGACCTTGCGCTTAGGGAATTCGTTGCAATTCCTCTGACCAGGCAACATCTCCAGGTTTTTCAACATGCCGTCCTACAAACTTCACTACTTCAATGCCAGGGGCTTCGCCGAGATTTCGCGGCTGATCTTCGCCGCGGCTGGGGTAGAGTATGAGGACATTCGCTACGACAGAGAGACGACTTGGCCTGCAGCAAAAGCACGTAAGTGTTGTAGTATTATATGATGTGGGCGAAGCTGCCGCGCGAGCTAACAGACAGCAGTCGATGGGATGTACGGTGGTATATACTTCTGTCTTACTACCTAAATGATAAAGGCCTTATAAAACAGCCAGCAGGATTCGGTAAAGGCCTACAGCATGAAATATATGTACAGTGGAACCCCGGTCGGCGACCACCCCGGTAATGCGACCACACCACTATGACGACCAAGAATCGCCGGTCCCGAATGGTTTCCTCTCTAATTACCATTACAAGGCCCCCGGTAACACGACCACCCCGGTTACCAGACCACGATCACTGGATTGGGCGGTCCCAATGACCAAATTTACCCCTCTAACCCGACCATAGGGCCTAATTGCCGTGAAAAGACGAATGCTGCCATGATTTCTGTTTAGAAATGGATTGCGGCAAACTTATCATGCTATACAGATATTTTTTTCACCTGTTTTTTCTGCTCAAAATCAAGAAATATCATCAACCCCAAAAAAATTGGCATTGAAAATTCTTCAGAATTTTGAACTTGTGAAAATATTCAAATCTGAAGGACGAAAAAAATTCTAAGTCCAAATATTTTTTTTTCTGCTCCATTATTGCATTGTAATGGTTTTGTTCATGATCAGCCTCAGAACTGACGTATCTTTTATACGATGCATTCCATTTCAGAAATGCCTCATGGAACTGTCCCAGTCCTGGAAATCGACGGAGTAAAACTTACACAGAGTTTCGCCATTGCTAAATATCTGGCAACCATATATGGTAGGTTACGTATTCCAACCAGATTAAAGCGAAGAGGCCTACTAGCAAACATCCTGAAGCTCAAGCCAACACTCGGCACTCACGTGTGCGAGGGGAGGAGGATACGAGGATTTTCGAGGATGACTAGCAAAACGTATTGTTTTAAACTTTGCTACCAGAATATAATTTGTACCATCGTGTTATGATCGACATCGTTATTCAGTGGGCCATAGTGCCAATTCAGATTTGGCAAAGCATCCACCTATCCCTCAGCTATGTCATTTTTTGATACATGTACCAGAAATAAGGACCACTATTTTCTACTTATCCATTTGTCACAAGAATCGAGTTGAACGATATTTTAGACATTTGGCGAAATTCTTTCTTTCAGGATTTAATGGCAGCAACCCAATGGAAACAGCAAGAATAGATGAAGCCTGCGAGCACACGAGGGATCTAATGAAAGATTTTATAGTGGTGCACCAAGAAAAAGACGACGTCAGAAAGGCAAGAAAAAACATATTTCAGTAAGATTTCACTCAACGCCTCGGCGACAGGCTCCATACACTTCGGTGAGAACACACATTACATGGGCAGGGGAGTTGTCACGCCGCATCACATTGACTGCTTTGTACAACAATATTTGACTTACGATGGATTCCTAATTACTTCATACTGACTTTTGCAAGGTGAATTCTGCCAGCCTTGAAAAATGTTGCTTCTCATTTTGTACCCTCATGTAACCGGTATTTTTCTTCTTCAGGCCGAACTCGAAAAGAACTTTCAAGAGGTGAAACTACCCGTTCATATGGAAAAGTTGGAGAAGGAACTAACCAAGAACAATAATGGAAAAGGATTCTTTGTTGGTGATAAGGTAGGCAGAAATGAAATGGTCGAGGGAGTTTGATGGCGGTTTGGCCTGTAGTGGCTTCCTGGAACTACACGGAGCTTACATCAGGGTTGTAGAATTGATGTGCAAAAAACAAAATGCTCCAATTCTGGGGGTTTTACCTTTATAGTGACGGGCAAGTTGGTCATCCACCAGCTCACTTATATTAGTATCGTACTTGTTCAGACCTATTGGACGCTATATTACATTTCCTCAAGTGAACAGTCGGATAGATTTTTCTCCCGACTTTTTCTATAAAAAAATACCCTTTCTTGTTTACAGCTCTCATTGGCTGACCTGGCTGTGATGCAGATACTGAGTTGGATGCCAGAGGCAGTTGCGTCATACCCGAATCTGAAGGCACTCCTTGAGCGTGTGGAGAACTTCCCTGGTATCAAGGAATGGGTCGCAAAGAGACCCAAGACCGCCATGTGAGCAAAGCGTAGAGGGAAGAGGATTGGGATGTTGGCGAGCACCATCTGTGAGAGGTTGTTGTGTATACCCGTGCCAGAAAGGTTGGTTCTGGTCGCCACAATGGTCATGAGCTAAATGGAAACTTGACGACCCTTCTTGTGACTTCTTTCCACCGAAAGCAACCATTTGTGCAACATGGCTGTTGTGGCGACTCAGAATCCATTCTGGTGACTTCGACCAAAAAGGCGACTCAGGCTTAAAGAAGTTAAAACCCTTTTGAAAATGTTCCCATGGTCTGGTGGAAGATTTGCCCTGCAGGGTGATTTTGAATCGCCAGAACGCTGTGGTTGCCAAACCATTATACAATAAGGTTTACGATCAACACAAAATGGACAATATAGTATTCTAGAATAAAGGTACTAGTAATAACCATACCAGAATCTATTTCCAAAATCGGCTATAAGACGTTTGTCTCCTCATTGCTTTATACTTCGATCAGCATCAAGATGGCAGTGGATATTGTAGCCTGCCATTATCAGGCCAAGTTCAAGCTATATTTACAACGAACACGACCTTTTCGACATGGGACTTGAGATAAATATTCGGAATGACACGGGTGAAGCCAACCATCTGCACGGACACCTCCTTCTCCATAGACGTTCCCTTCTATTGCTCTTGTCTTCGACGAGCGCCACAAGTCGATTTTCAAGGAGCAAGGTGATTGTGTCTTGTCCTGTTGAACACGAGGACGAGCACAACCTCGATTTGTGCCAGGGACCAGAAGGCCCCGATACAGTCCAGAGCTGTTCTGTTGAACACGAGGACGAGCACAACCTCGATTTGTGCCAGGGACCAGAAGGCCCCGATACAGTCCAGAGCTGTTCTGTTGAACACGAGGACGAGCAAAACCTCGATTTGTGCCAGGGATCAGACGGCCCCGATACAGTCCAGAGCTTTTCTGTTGAACACGAGGACGAGCACAACCTCGATTTGTGCCAGGGACCAGAAGGCCCCGATACATTCCAGAGCAGTTCTGTTAAACACGAGGACGAGCACAACCTCGATTTGTGCCAGGGACCAGAAGGCCCCGATACATTCCAAAGCTGTTCTGTTAAACACGAGGACGAGCACAACCTCGATTTGTGCCAGGGACCAGAAGGCCCCGATACATTCCAGAGCTGTTCTGTTGAACACTAGGACGAGCACAACCTCGATTTGTGCCAGGGACCAGAAGGCCCCTATACAGTCCAGAGCTGTTCTGTTGAAAACGAGGACGAGCACAACCTCGATTTGTGCCAGGGACCAGATGGCCCCGATACATTCCAGAGCTGTTCTGTTGAACACGAGGACGAGCACAACCTCGATCTGTGTCAGGGACCAGAAGGCCCCGATACAGTCCAGAGCTGTTCTGTTGAACACGAGGACGAGCACAACCTCGATTTGTGCCAGGGACCAGAAGGCCCCGATACAGTCCAGAGCTGTTCTGTTGAACACGAGGACGAGCACAACCTCGATTTGTGCCAGGGACCAGAAGGCCCCGATACAGTCCAGAGCTGTTCTGTTGAACACGAGGACGAGCACAACCTCGATTTGTGCCAGGGACCAGAAGGCCCCGATACATTCCAGAGCAGTTCTGTTGAACACGAGGACGAGCACAACCTCGATTTGTGCCAGGGACCAGAAGGCCCCAATACATTCCAGAGCTGTTCTGTTAAACACGAGGACGAGCACAACCTCGATTTGTGCCAGGGACCAGAAGGCCCCGATACATTCCAGAGCTGTTCTGTTGAACACTAGGACGAGCACAACCTCGATTTGTGCCAGGGACCAGAAGGCCCCTATACAGTCCAGAGCTGTTCTGTTGAACACGAGGACGAGCACAACCTCGATTTGTGCCAGGGACCAGATGGCCCCGATACATTCCAGAGCTGTTCTGTTGAACACGAGGACGAGCACAACCTCGATCTGTGTCAGGGACCAGAAGGCCCCGATACAGTCCAGAGCTGTTCTGTTGAACACGAGGACGAGCACAACCTCGATTTGTGCCAGGGACCAGAAGGCCCCGATACAGTCCAGAGCTGTTCTGTTAAACACGAGGACGAGCACAACCTCGATTTGTGCCAGGGACCAGAAGGCCCCTATACAGTCCAGAGCTGTTCTGTTAAACACGAGGACGAGCACAACCTCGAGTTGTGCCAGGGACCAGAAGGTCCCGATACAGTTCAGAGCTGTTCTGTTGAACACGAGGACGAGCACAGCCTCGATTTGTGCCAGGGACCAGAAGGCCCCTATACAGTCCAGAGCTGTTCTGTTGAATACGAGGACGAGCACAACCTCGATTTGTGCCAGGGACCAGAAGGCCCCTATACAGTCCAGAGCTGTTCTGTTGAAAACGAGGACGAATTTGTGCCAGGGACCAGAAGGCCCCTATACAGTCCAGAGCTGTTCTGTTGAACACGAGGACGAGCACAACCTCGATTTGTGCCAGGGACCAGAAGGCCCCTATACAGTCCAGAGCTGTTCTGTTGAACACGAGGACGAGCACAACCTCGATTTGTGCCAGGGACCAGAAGGCCCCGATACAGTCCAGAGCTGTTCTGTTGAACACGAGGACGAGCACAACCTCGATTTGTGCCAGGGACCAGAAGGCCCCGATACATTCCAGAGCTGTTCTGTTGAACATGAGGACGAGCACAACCTCGATTTGTGCCAGGGACCAGAAGGCCCCGATACATTCCAGAGCTGTTCTGTTGAACACGAGGACGAGCACAACCTCGATTTGTGCCAGGGACCAGAAGGCCCCGATACAGTCCAGAGCTGTTCTGTTGAACACGAGGACGAGCACAACCTCGATTTGTGCCAGGGACCAGAAGGCCCCGATACATTCCAGAGCTGTTCTGTTGAACATGAGGACGAGCACAACCTCGATTTGTGCCAGGGACCAGAAGGGCCCGATACATTCCAGAGCTGTCCTGTTGAACACGAGGACGAGCACAACCTCGATTTGTGCCAGGGACCAGAAGGCCCCGATACATTCCAGAGCTGTTCTGTTGAACACGAGGACGAGCACAACCTCGATTTGTGCCAGGGACCAGAAGGCCCCGATACATTCCAGAGTTGTCCTGTTGAACACGAGGACGAGCACAACCTCGATTTGTGCCAGGGACCAGAAGGCCCCGATACAGTCCAGAGCTGTTCTGTTGAACACGAGGACGAGCACAACCTCGATTTGTGCCAGGGACCAGAAGGCCCCGATACATTCCAGAGCTGTCCTGTTGAACACGAGGACAAGCACAACCTGGGTTCTACTGTGCCAAACCTACCCAGAGACAGTGTACATGCTCGTTATGGCTTTTACCCTTTCCTTGACAAGAGGGGTGCTCATCATGACGAGTAAGCAATGAAACAATACAGAATATTTGGTTCAAAATTGTCAAGAAATTTATTAATATTTACCAATGAAGAGACAAAATGGCTTCGTTACAATGATACATTGTACTTCCTTCAAATTGGTTCTTCGACTAATATGCATGAATAATGCATCAATTAAGTAAGCAAATGCATCATGCTTCCAAAACTTAGGCCTTTTTATGAGACTTAAACCCAAAAGAAAATGACAGACTTCTTAGGCAAAATGGGGGAGCGCAGCTCTGTCTTCTCAAGACATTCTGTGCAGTCAGTGATACAAATAAATGGAAGACATTACTTGATTATAATGACTGACAAAATCAACCAACAAAACCCAATTATAACAGAAGAGACGTAATTTTCAGAATACACAAAGTCCAATTCAAGACTCGTACCACCAATAACATGTTCCGAGATACATTCCATGTGCAAGTACTCGCTAAACTCTCCAATAATGCCCCTTGTATATTCAATTCCAAAAACTGTACCTTTTAATGATTAGGTGTAAATATGTTCCCTGATTTGATTTCATTGAAATTCAACCAAATTCAAGATTGCTACTCCAACCCTAAACCATTGACAGATGTCATGAATCTAAAAACACTTTTGGTGAATCTAATATTATGAAACTAGCAACTGCATTCGACAAGGTTTAGAGAATTATTACATAAATATATACTGTGTTGATGCTATTTAGCTGGTTGAGGTATGACTGTCACATGTAAGCCTATCACATGCAAGATAAACCTTTTGTACAGGCACCCTTCAACAAGCTAAATAGCTGTGCCACAATAAGTGAATACAACAATAAAGTTAGAAATATGATTGAGCAAGGGACCTATTTGAAAATAGCACCCAGTTTTCATCATTGCTCTCAGCAGACAATGGAATAAGATAAAGAAATGGGAATTTCATCAAAACAAAGGCACTTTCTTCTCCGCATGAAGAGGTAATAAAACAAAACAAGAATCAAAACTGAAATTCTATTCATCTGCTACATGTATCTCAGTACTTACTCATGTTTCATACACACTTGGTTTGATACATGTAAGTGAATCTAGGTCAACCTAAGCATCTGTGTATTGGTCACTTTAAGCCATATTTGATATTGAGACTGACTGTCTTATTTTACAAGTTACCGGATGCACATACATGGTGCTAATGAAAAGATGAACAAACTGATAAGTGAATGCAACTGACAAGTGTGTGAGCAATGCGTTTAAACTGTCGACAACAAGATCAAATAAGCCAATCAAACCTAACTCCGCAATAACAAATACATCTTCAAGCCTCACCTGGTGAAAAGCAAATTTCACCTGTCTTTTAACTGTGTCACAAAAATAAATCTGATGCATGCGTTTGGTCACAAAACCTTCAATGGATTAGAACAACCACTGGTGACGAAAATACTTATCAAAACGTACTCACTATCGTACATGGCACCACTTCATCAAACAATGTTCATTTGAAACTTCATCTCCCATCAGAACAACTAAAGAACATATCATGATCAATACACATAGAGTATAGTACCGGTCAAGAGTAGATTTGTTTACAAATAGAGTAGATTTGTTTACAAATGCTTCCTTACCAGGTCAAGACTCGGCACATTTGTTTCTAGTGCCTTTCAGTTGTTTTAAACAATTCCCCCCCAAAAAACTATGTCAAACACATTGATGCAATGGATATTTTTGAAGTCTTAACAACAGGTAAACAAACCATGGCATCGAACTCCAGAAACACTTCAATATGATCAATATAAACTTCTACCAACTCATCAATATTTCGGTCAATGATTCGGCTGTGTCCTACTTCTGATATTATGACATGATAAGCTGTATCAAGTCGCACCATTCAGATTTAAGCCAGCAAGTTGAATAATTTTAGAGTTCCCCCAACCCCCAGAGTAAAACATCTGAAGAAAAAAACCAGCGTGATTCTTACACATCTTCCTTCAAATGTGACTCGCTCTACCAAAACTAGGCGCTTGTCGCATCTGAACTTGACAGGTTGATACGGACTTGTTGTTCATTTCCCTATTGTAGACCTTTTGTGAAATCTATTACAAACTGATTTGGTCACATTTCACAAAAGGTCTACAATAGGGAAATGAACAACAAGTCCGTATCAACCTGTCGAGTTCAGATGCGACAAGCGCCTAGTTTTGGTAGAGCGGGTCACAAATGGAGTAACTACATGGAAGCAAATGACCAGCGTAGCACATTTTAAGACCTGATTTTCAACACGTTTGCATGAGAGTGTGTTACAAGAACCAAAAATATAACCTCAGACATTGGTTCCGTAAAATAATGGCAGTGGAACATAGATAATGGGCCGTTTCCGTTAGGTAGGAATGCAACAACCAGATTACAGAAGTCCTTTCAAGAATGATCAGTCTGTGCCAAAGTACTTCTGTCCAAAGTGATTAGGTGCCACCTGGTGGATCTCGGAGGTCAGGACGACCATTTTCGGATATGTGCTGATGATTGAACGAATGGCTGGAAATAGACAGGGGAGACATATTCAGAGAAGAGGTTTTAAGTCAATTCATGCTACTCGACTGACTCAAACAAAGTCTGTGCCAACAATGCTGTTAGTTTTTTACTGAAAACTGAATCAAATACAAATGGCTGATTATTTTCACTAACACAAAAGTTGGGAAATCTGCCTGCGGCCTTTAATCACAACATATGACACAGTCTTAGACAAACCTCTCTGGTTTTTCAATCTTTCTAATAATTTGACTTACCAACAGGCGTAATGAAAAGATTCAAAAGAACGATATTTTCCTCTTTCACGCCATGTTCCTGGAGGACCTTAACGGCTTGAGTGACTGTGTTGCCCGTACCTGCAAAGGACAAAAACTGACTTGATTGAAGACGCAAATCTTCTTGGCCCTGGACTAACATGATTCTAGTCAAACCAAAGTCTTAAAGAGTCCATTAACAAGTTTGAAGATTGAGGATCTTGGGCCAAGATTCATGCTTCATAAGACACTTTTGGGGGTTACCCTAAGCCCTGCATATTGAACAAGACAAAAGCATATGGCAAGCTCAAGGCACTAGCATGTCGAGACTTAATTGATCTTCGACTACTTACTCATTATGGGATACATGAGCAAGACTTTTCGTTTGGCAATGTCCGGTGGGAATTTAGCATAGAACACCTTCGCGTCGTGTGTATCTTCATCACTTTGAACCAAGATCTTGCCAATTCTTATTGAGCGGCAACAATCGCGAAGACCTTGTTCCATGGCTTCACCTGTGAAAGAGATAGAAAGTATGAAAATCTTGGTGCAGCGATGAAAGCCATCAAATGGTCAAGATGGCCTCTCTGGCAGCCACTACCACAGAACAACCTTGTTTCATTACCAGTACCTGCAACACCTGAAACTTATTGCGTGTTTAACACAGCAAGAGAGCTCTATAACTCAAATATGTCAAAACTCTCAAAGATATGATTTCACATCAGGAAAACTCACCACTTCTCATGATGCTCACACCACAATTTCCTTTTTCATATTTGAGACCTTCATATTTGTACCCTGAAATCAACAATGAGAATATGTATATCGAAAAGAAATTATCTCTCGTACAATGCGAATAAATGAATGCTTGGTTAAAACATTGTTTTGTCTAAATGTTAAGACACTTATCAAGATCAAAACATGGTTACTTAAACAGTTCCCAATGATTAACTTCAATGAATGATAATTCCCCTGGGGCCTTATTTATATTTGATTTACACCAGTATCAGTCATCCAGGGCTTTGATTCATTATTGATTGTTTCTTTTATGTGCAAGATTGATTATTGTTAATTCACAAAAATGTTAATTTGTTATGTCTTCGTACAATGCAGATCCTGAACTTTTACCGGGTTTCAATGTCACAACACATGTGATCCAAACTATGTGCGGCTTTGAGATAAGATTTTGCCACAAGGTCAAGACAGGCTCTGCAACATTCTGAGATCTCTTTCACTGTCAGACAATGACGTATTTAGGATCTTCTGGCCTATATATATATGTATAGGAGTATTTGGAAAGGCTACCTTTACCTGTTGGGGTTGTGACAGTACACTGTGTATATGGCAGCTGGTTCAGGCCTTCTTCTACAACCAAGCGAATCTGAAATGAGAACAGAAGGACATGCTAACATTTCCAAGAAGAATTTGTCAACTAATCTCACATTCCCTTCATTCCAACAAAACCTGTAAGTGCAATCCAGCACTACCCATTACCCACAAAGGAAAGGTCATCAGCAATGTTGTCACAATCAAGACATTCCTCCCAATCCCCACAAACCTACACTGCTAGCACCAAGCGTATAAATAGACTTGGTTGCAGCATCAGCATGACTATGATCCATTGCTAAGAAGCCTAGCTATAAATATATTTGCGGCAAATGTCATCCAACTGAGTAGCTGTACCAGTACAAAGGGATGAGCTAACGCCAGGCAATCACTTTGTGGTTATTTTTACATTACTTTTCAGCTGTGTACAAAGACTAGAAATTTATAAAAGTTGTCAATATAATACAAACAATACAACATTGCATTTTCAAAATCATAGAATCTGTTTTAGTGTTTACTCACCAATCTGTCCGCAAAAAATATAAAGTCTCCTCTTGATGTTGTTCTGAAATGGATGAATGTTCATGGATAATTAGATTAAAGCGCCCAAACAAACTTCTTCTTGCTTCGGCCTTGGGTTCTTCTAAAAAGGCCATTGTAAGCTTGTTCCCTCTAAGAGCCCTTACTATAATACTCCTTCATGCCCCCTAACCCCCCCGCCCCCTCGTCATGCACTGCACCATGCAGTATAGGCCCCCTATGTACATTGCATGATGAAAACAAAAATATGACGAAATCGAAGCCGACTTACCGATCCCTTAGCACTGTTTGTAGCTCTTTTACTTGATCTGTCTGGGGAATAAGCCGTATATGAGGTCCATATTTAGTTTCGTCAGGCAATTTTTGCGATTCTTGGATCAAATCCGGCTCCATACCGTTTGTTTTCATTGGAAAAAAACAAAGCGAAAGGCCATGCGGGACCTTTATTATCTGAGCCGATTTACTCAGCTACAATAATCAGGTCGAAATATGAAAATATAGTTTATTGTAGCAAAAGCGCTGATTGCATAATGTGAATATTAAACGGTTGAATTTAAAAGTAATTCACAAATTTTACCTTAAACTTTATTGTACATTGGCTATAACTTGCTTACAAAATCAACGAATACCGCGGAGGATTTTTGACCTAATTATTTTGGTTTAAAATTCGTCCACCAGGGAGAATAATTAAGTCTCGCGCACCAGATTGACAATAATTTTTTTACAATGCAGAATGCAGTGCATTTCTTCCCTACTCCCGCGATGAGTTGCGTTTTGTAATGGCCGTAATGCTATCTGTAAAAAGTGGTCTGCTGTGCAGATCAAATGCTGCCTGGGTCTCAAATATAAAATGTTGGTCCCATCAGAATGGAACAAGTGTAGCCAAATGTCCCATTCTACGGAGCCTAACATCGAAAAATAATTTCTTTACTACCTCCTTTCCAAAAAGTCGAGTATTTCAGGTGAGAAAATATTAACTTTTTTAAACTGTGACGACTGTGTGTGTCTGTAGTGACACACACTGACTATGAGTCATGACTGACAAGGCTATCCAGGCCTATGTCATGGGGTAGTGTATAAATAGTGTGGGATAGTGTATTCTCTGTAGTGTTGTGAAGTGTATGACTCTATGTGAGCTATAGGCCTACACGCGTGCTAATAATACTTAATGGCCAAATCCTGCAATCACTCACTGTTGACTGTATATTTATATTACGGGTACGCGACACGACTGACTAGGCTACATGCAATACTGTCACCACTGAGAAATCATATGGAATATCAGACCGCAAAGGTCAACCAATCATGCATCAAGGAATTTGACGTTGTGTAAAGCTACCCAAACTGGTGAATGAACATCATTACCGCTGTAGATTGAGATTGCCAGACTGCATATCAGGTAACCTGGTACATGAAAGTGAATTATAATTTGGGGTTCTTTTTCCTTTGTTTTAGGTTGGACCACCAATCAGGCAGCAATCTTCATCTTCTGAAAATGGATTCAAAAGACTACCAGTTCCTCCAGCGTCACAGAAAAGCTTATTTGCAAGGGTAAGTCATGTATTACAGAATTTTATAACTCGGGACATATAGTCATGTAATTGACTTAAAAAGGGAGTTTTCTCCAGAAATAGCCAGACTATTCAGTAAAATGTTGAGGCGCATTTCAAAACTCCCCCCTCTTTTGCCTGTATTGCGTAATTTTTCTTCAATTCACTATTAATTTCAGATAAAACAAAACCTCTTTCGTTCCAAAAAGCGTGATTGCTTTCACCCTGGTACATCAACATGGACTCCAAATGTAGTGAAGAACATGAATCAGGCTCAAGAGGTCAAGGGTGTGGAGATTGTGAAAGCTATGATTGGTTTTGTTTGGCCAAAGAACAGGAAGGGAATAAGAGTCAGAGTAGTCATTGCTATTGGTTTACTCTTTGGCTCTAAGGTGAGTCACCAATGGTCATCAAGGTGAGAGATGTTTTTTGAGTGAGAGGTAAAACCGAATTTCGTGCCCATCTTAGAATCAGTGATGGAGATTAATCATTTAAAAGGGTTACGATGTACACGGTAACATGGTTACATGATATTGTAATGCTACTGTTTTTTGACAGAGTTTCATTGTCTTTTCTAGATATTGAATGTGCAAGTTCCATTCCTCTTCAAATATGTCGTGGACTACCTAAATGATCCCAATAACATCCTAAGCCTTGCAACACCGCAGAATACCATCATCACCATGGCTACTGCATTACTCATAGGATGTAAGTGAATCGGAAAACCAACCAGGAATGCCATAAAACTGTTAGCTAACCTGTCACCTTTCACCCGACTTGCCCGATAGGCTAGTAGTTTCAGTCATGAAATAACATGGCGAGGAAATATTTAGTAGCTCTGTCCTTATCTACTCAAGACTGTGACTGTTAGTGTCCGCACAATCTGTTTTACTGACATATTATGATGTTTCGACGTAGCATAGTCAAGTGCAAGGTTCAGGCTTCTGTGGTGGTCTTATGAATATAAACAAGGTTACTTTAACTTGTGTTTCTTGTTCACCTCAGATGGAGTAGCCAGGGCGGGTGCTGCCCTCTGCAGCGAGCTGAGGAATGCAGTGTGGGCAAAGGTGGCTCAAGATTCTATCCGGCGGGTTGCTAACAAGATTTTCCTCCATCTACATAACCTTGACTACAGTTTTCACGTCACGCGGCAAACTGGTGCATTATCCAAGGCGATAGATCGAGGGACGAGGGGTATCCAGGTTGCCCTCACTGCTCTTGTCTTTAATGTGGTGCCTACAGTTTTCGAGGTGGCTTTGGTCAGCAGTATTTTGGTAAGTAAACAAAAGAGGGACCCATTTGGAGGTGGCCTCAGTTGCCATGGGCCTCCTTCTTTATGTTACTGGATAGGCAAGTGACAGGGCTACAGATACCAACACCTTTTATAAAACACAATCATTTTTACTTATGGGACTTGTTTGTATTAAAGTTCAAGATCACTGTGAAGGCATCTTATCTCTGCCAACTTCATGTGTCCTCCTTGTTTCAGTATTACAAATGCGGTGGTCAGTATGCCCTGGTCGCTGTTGGTTGCATTGCCAGCTATGCTCTCTTCACACTTGGCATTACACAGTGGAGGACCAAGTTTCGGGTGGCGATGAATAAAGCGGACCAAGAGGCTGGTAATCAAGCTGTCGACTCATTGCTAAACTATGAAACAGTAAAAGTGAGTCGCAATTCTCAGTGTGTGCCAATAATCTGATGGATATGCTTTGCCTTCGGTTCTGACACCCTCAGCCTGTTATCCTGCCAGCTCTACACATGTTCTTTCAGAGTCTTCATACTTACAGCAAACAAGGAAGGAGATTAAGATAGAAGCTACATGTAGGGGGAGGATATTAGTAATGTTTGTTCATTGACTTCTAGTTGCAAGTGCAACATGGCTTGCTAATTTTGAATGCGAAAAAGGAACCCACTGATATGATTGCTGTTTAAGCACATCCATGTTTTAGTCTCCATTGTGAATAATGAAATATCTTTTTTCCTTTTCAGTATTTCAATAATGAGAAGTTTGAATTGGCTCGTTATGACAAAGTTTTGAAACATTACCAAGATGCGTCATTGAAGACGAGCACAACACTCGCATTGCTCAACTGGGGACAGAATGCCATCTTCAGTGTTGGTATAACAGCTATCATGGTGCTGGCCAGTAAAGGCATCGTTGCTGGTGAGTACGTTAAGTTGTAGACGGAAGACGTTTTGAAAATTGCATCATTCAAGGAGCCTCATGGGGCATTATACTGCTGGTGTACCAGACAAAAAGGTGTGCCAGGGACTCGCATGAATCATGAGTGGCTGTGCCAGGGTGGGCTAATATCACAATCTGGTGGTTAATGTGTTACTTAGAAGGAGCTAAAACCCTCAAAATCGATTGTGCCATTTCTGACTTGGTGTCACTTTGTGTCATGCCTGGCCTCCACTCTTATACACTGCAGCCTAAGAGAATCAACAAAAAAGAGATTATCGGTTAATGTCTTGTTTTGCTTCCCAGCCAAAGGCAGCTTTATGTTGCATGCTTCTTTTTCTCATTCTGTTTTTCTTCGTTGTTTGTGTATTGTAGGTACAATGACTGTTGGAGACCTTGTGATGTGTAACGGTCTCCTCTTCCAGCTCTCACTGCCCTTGAACTTTCTTGGATCTGCCTACAGAGACTTCAGACAATCGTTGACGGACATGCAGCTGATGTTTAACTTATTGTATATCAAAGCCAATATCACAGTAGGTAGAGTACAAGTAGGCCTAGTTTTAGCATTAGTTTGATCAAACGTCACTTTCAAATAAGTTTTACCAATACAGTTAGAGATGCCTTTTTTGTTGCAAACCTTTCATCAAATTATTCCTGTAGTCATCTCCAGCCCTTGTGCAAGTTTTTGAGTATCTTTTCATTGAGATTAAAGTACCCGGTAACTTACAATCGGTCTAGTCCTAAAGAACCCCAGAGAAGGGACAATTTCTGCGAAGTTCATGTCTTGATTTGTAATTATTGCTTGGTTATTCTTTCAGGACAAACCTGATGCTCTTCCTTTAGAAACAACTCGTGACCATTCAGAAATCAGATTCGAAAATGTGAAGTTTGCCTACGATGATGACCACAAGATCTTCGACAATCTGTCGTTTACTATTCCAAGCGGAAAGAAAATTGCATTTGTTGGAGGGAGTGGATCTGGGTAAGGAAGTGTTCATCGGTGACTGGTGGATCTTGGTTGGGGATTACTGGTGGATATGGGTGAGGAAGTGTTCATAAGTGACTGGTGGATATGGGTGAGGAAGTGTTCATAAGTGACTGGTGGATCTCGGTTAAAGAGTTTAAAGTATTTCATGACGTCATTTTCCATCATTCTCTTTCCAGAAAGTCTACCATCGTACGGCTGCTTTTCCGGTTTTATGACCCTCTACAAGGACGTGTTCTAATCAATGGACAAGACATACGAGATGTGAAGTTAGAGTCACTTAGAAAAACTATCGGTGTTGTGCCCCAGGTGAGTTTGGTGATGTTCAGGGCTCATCTCCTTTTGCATTAGCCCTTCAGAGCATCTGTTGCAAGGCATTATGGTCGGGTACTAAGCTCAGTTCATTAGCCTATTGCCTCTCCAATCAAGAAGTAGTCTGAGAGGATATTATGGTGATCACAATCTACCCTATCTTAAGTGGATCATGATGGCGTCCTGCTCCAGCATTAGCTTGTCATTATGTCTTGAAATGGCCTTGATCGTCATTGCCTCGTCTCCTTCAGGATCAAGCTATGTTCCATAACACGGTCTACTACAATATAGCATACGGAAATGTCAACAAATTGGAAGAAGATATCCACGAAGCTGCGAAACTGGCTGATATTCATAATGCCATCTTGAAGATGCCTCAGGGCTATGATACACAGGTTGGGGAGAAGGGTGCCAAACTTTCTGGTAAGCAATGGGACATGCAGAGTGGTGTTGGAAGAAGATAGATAATGTCAAGTGATATGTTCTGTGGTAGCACTTCGTCTGTTATCGTTTTGTGAGATGTTCTGATCCTTTTGGTCAGACCAGCAATTTAGACTCTGTTCTATTGGAAACATAGATGATCGATGAAGGAGGTCAGTACAGGTGAAGCTAAGGTTTTCGTGTCATTTCACTATTCATTTATTTCTGTGCAGGTGGTGAGAAGCAGAGAATTGCCATTGCCCGTGCCATATTGAAGGACCCTTGCATTCTAGTGTACGATGAAGCAACCTCTTCGTTGGATTCTATCACAGAACAGGTATGGGCATGTTGAAGTTTCAACTTCACACAATCAACTGATGTACTCATTCTACAGGATAGAACTTTGTCTTTCTCTTAGCTGATAGTCTCCTGGGCCTTATTAAGCGTGTTGGTCCCGTGGGGTGGGCGATGGGAGAAAAAGGCTCTCAGAACACAACTTTTCGTCCCAAATCTGCATTATTGCTTTATTAATGATTCACCAAACTACAAATGTATTTATGTATATTTACAGAATATCCTCCAGTCCTTGAAATCTGTCACCCAGAACCGAACCACAATTGTGATAGCCCATCGATTATCAACCGTCGTCGATGCTGATGAGATTTACGTTTTAGGTAATGGACAAATTGTAGAAAAAGGTACTCATTATCAGCTGCTAACAAATCCTGCCAGCTTGTATTCAGAACTCTGGGACAAACAGCATAATGTCGCAGTCGAGGAGGAGGAAGATAATGTTCTGGGCGACTCTGAAGAAATCAAGGGGAAGTGATGGCAGGGAAGATACTGTGAATTATTGGACGCAGTCTGAAAAGTTCTTTGTTATATCCAGCCACAGACAACTTGAGTGGGGTTGTTTCCAAATTGGTGATACTGAAGCAATATTGTTTGATTATTAACAAAAACATGATTTGTCTCCAGTGGAGAGGGGTTTCCCTGTCGAAACCGTCGCCAATCACAAGGAGACATAGGCCTAATCAATGTGATGTTGATCACCAATCATGTTAAAAATAAGGTTGATTTTCACAGGTTTCATGAATGTGTTTTTGACATAATGAACACTTTTGGATATTATTGTCATGTATTTTGTAAATAAAATGATATTTAACTTATTTTGCTTGTCAGGTGATGTTTATCAAAATGGGGATCTACAAAATGGTGTGCTGTGGTCAGGTCTGTGAGAGAAGAGCGAATGCTGTCCTCCAGGCCAGTGAGAGTGATTATCATAACTATCAAGACATTGCTCATTTACCTCGGGAAGGCATGCTATCTTCATGGTTGTGATAACTCATTGTCCTGACTATGCCATGTTGTCTTCAAGGTTGTGACAATTCTTGCTATCCTGACCAAAACATTTTGTCTTCAAGGTTGTGACTATTCCCACGGTTCTGTCCACAGCATGTGGATGGTCTTCAAGGTTGAGACCATTCTCGTTGGCCCTGACCAACAGCATGCTGTCTTTAATCCTACCACAACATGATGCATTCAAGGTTGTGGCCTTTCTCACAGTCCTGAGGACCAGTGCACGCTGTCTTCAAGGTGATGACTATATTCTCACTGACCTTTGATGTCTTCAATGTTGTGAGAGATTTCATTGGCCTGAGATCAGAAATGTACTGTCCAAAGGTGATGACCTTTCTCACTGACCCGACCACATCATGCTCGATGTCTTCAGGTTGTGACCATTCTTTTTGACCCAACCACAACATGATGTCTTCAAGGTTATGTCCTAACCAGTGAAGGATCCCGCATAGTAAAGACAATCACAACCAGACGTTTACTATTTTGAGGACAGGTGTCGCCTCTTTGCAATGAGTGTAACATGTTTAGATGTCACAAATAATAAGTAATCTTTTGCTGTTCCTTCATCGATTGACATGGTGTCGGAAGTGCGTTGTCATTACAGTGCAGAATGACTTTTTTAATTATGATAATTTTGTATACTTAGTTGGTTGCATACTATTTGAGGAGGATAAGTTTCCAGTATAAAAATGAAGACATGTCACAATCTTGTCTTCAGACGTAAAGTTCAAAACTAACAGGACAGGTGTCGCCTCTGTACCACGTGTAAGATGTCGATATGTCTCCAGTAATAAAGTCTTCTGTTCTTACCCATCACATAGCGAGACGAAGGACATCTTTTCTACAAAATGTCATCAACAAATATTTGAATCAAAACATTGTCAGTTTCTTCAATTACCAGAGAGATGTACGACGTCATGGTATCTATTTTTCACATGACTTTGGACAGCACATAAACCTCAGTTTGGCCATAGCTGTGGAGTCACCTCTTTGCCCCGGCTCTGGTCTTGTCCGATTGGTTGTGACAATGTCTCAATACATTGAGGGGAAAAAGCAATTCTATTTTACTGGCTGGAGGTCTTCTCCGATTGGTCGTGACCAACGCTATGGATCACATACTTTAAGGATCACATGATTAAGACAACATATGACCACAAAGTTTGGCTTGGCAGTCACCTCTACAGCAGACTTGAGAATTTTCGAATCATTATTTGGGCATGGACACACGGGCTTAAAAGGACAACTTTGATGGGCCAGCTGGGAAGGAAGTCGTGAAGTGTCATACAAAGCGCATACTTTGAAGATCACATGATTAAGACAACATATGACCACAAAAAGTATGGCTTGGCAGTCACCTCTACAGCAGACTTGAGAATTTTCGAATCATTATTTGGGCATGGACACACGGGCTTAAAAGGACAACTTTGATGGGCCAGCTGGGAAGGAAGTCGTGAAGTGTCATACAAAGCACATACTTTGAAGATCACATGATTAAGACAACATATGACCACAAAAAGTATGGCTTGGCAGTCACCTCTTCAGAAGAACGGGTTTAACTTATAAGGTCAAACTCGGGACTGACAAGTGCTGTCCTGAATAGAGAGGTGTCCTGATTAAAGAGATCAAATTGAATGGAAACACCCAATTATGGACCAATACTAGTATCCTTAATAGAGAGGTGTCCGCTAAGGGAGGTTCTAGTACTGTATTTGCTACGGAGTATTTCTTATTGAAGATCTGAATGGAACAGTGATGGGGGTGTTTGCTGGTGTTCTTGTCTCCTATGTTCAAACAAGTCAACACTGTCTTTTTCTACAGGGTTCCCACCCTTTTTTGGAAAAATTTTTCCAGACCCTTTTTTACCACTTTCTGAGGGTAAAATGTCCGTCAAAATATCATTTTCTGTACATATCCACCAACGCTTCAATTACCAGAGACATGTACGACGTCATGGTATCTATTTTTCACATGACTTTGGACAGCATATAAACCTCAGTTTCACCTCTTTGCCCCGGCTCTGCTCTTGTCCGATTGGTTGTGACAATGTCTCAATACATTGAGGGCAAAAAGCAATTCTATTTT
The DNA here is from genome assembly GCF_910592395.1 of Lineus longissimus. Classification (NCBI taxonomy): domain Eukaryota; kingdom Metazoa; phylum Nemertea; class Pilidiophora; order Heteronemertea; family Lineidae; genus Lineus; species Lineus longissimus. Next base: position 922,588 of record NC_088312.1, on the reverse strand, counting down.
ACTGGCTGGAGGTCTTCTCCGATTGGTTGTGACCAACGCTATGGATCACATACTTTAAGGATCACATGATTAAGACAACATATGACCACAAAGTTTGGCTTGGCAGTCACCTCTACAGCAGACTTGAGAATTTTCGAATCATTATTTGGGCATGGACACACGGGCTTAAAAGGACAACTTTGATGGGCCAGCTGGGAAGGAAGTCGTGAAGTGTCATACAAAGCGCATACTTTGAAGATCACATGATTAAGACAACATATGACCACAAAAAGTATGGCTTGGCAGTCACCTCTTCAGAAGAACGGGTTTAACTTATAAGGTCAAACTCGGGACTGACAAGTGCTGTCCTGAATAGAGAGGTGTCCTGATTAAAGAGATCAAATTGAATGGAACACCCAATTATGGACCAATACTAGTATCCTTAATAGAGAGGTGTCCGCTAAGGGAGGTTCTAGTACTGTATTTGCTACGGAGTATTTCTTATTGAAGATCTAAACGGAACAGCGATGGGGGTGTTTGCTGGTGTTCTTGTCTCCTATGTCCTAACAAGTCAACACTGTCTTTTTCTACAGGGTTCCCACCCTTTTCAGGCAAAATTTTTCCAGACCCTTTTTTACCACTTTCTGAGGGTAAAATGTCCGTCAAAATATCATTTTCTGTACATATCCACCAAGGCGAGGGTGCGGATAAAAAATCAACTCCAAGCATTGAAATTTATTTTAAGAATAATTAACTTTTATTTTGAAAAATAGATTTTTCAATTATATATATATAACCATACAAAATTACATGAACAGCAAAATCTGAGCCTTCATTCAAACAAAGTTGTTGGCTTCCTTCGTTGACGTGCCACGTGGTCATGCCTGGTCGAGTGACTGATGATGGGATCGAATGACGAATGTCATTTTTCCGATTCAGATTTGAAACTAAACTGGGTCCTACCTGCAACATTTTTTTCCACATTTGAGTGGGATCTGAGTACGAAAAGAAGAAGAAACACGTCCCTGTCGCCAGGAACGACGTTTCAAAACCTATTGCCGTCGATTCCGAGGGTGCAGCTCCGCAAACATTGCACGCCGATTCGGCAAGGCCACCATGGACGTCATCGGAATTTGAAGAATCGTCTCCATACAGCATAGTGCTGAGTGAATAGATATCCGACTCCTCGTCGGATGAGCCACAGCTATAACTAGACATCGTGAAATATAGTAAAGATTAAGAAAGAATATAATTACTATTGAGAATCGGAGTTGAAGTTGACTGTCAAAATCCCACATGTTCCAAATACACACTTGTTTTCGCGCGGTTGATGTATCGTTCAATTTCATTGGATGAAAATGGCAAGGTCACGAAAATCCGGCGAATCAAAACACAGGAAACAACCAACATGACTAGACTAGTTCTCTTTTAAATTAGGTGTACATTTATACGTACATGCATAGAGTTCGGCAAACAACCAGTAACAGCTGATTGATGTAAGGTCTCGTCAGGGAGTTTTTCCCAAATGTACGCGATCATGACGTGGCCCATTAACAGGGCGTAAGATCTATTTTAAAATGCGATTCCCCTGATTCTGCAGGATGTTAAATCGGGCATTTTATTTCTTTAAAAAAATCATTAGCGTCGCATTTGCTCCTAGCTATGTTCACCATCCCAAATGGCAATAGGCCTATTGCCAATACTTGACTTGCCAAACTCAGCTCGACGCCGAACTGCAGCGCCACTCGCGGACAAAGATAGAACAACTCGACATTTTTTTCACCGGTTTTCTCGCTGCGCATGCGTACCAGCGGAAATCAACAAAAGATGACGCTGGTACGCATGCGCAGCGAGAAAACCGGTGAAAAAAATGTCGAGTTGTTTTATCTTTGTCCGCGAGTGGCGCTGCAGTTCGGCGTCGAGCTGAGTTTGGCAAGTCAAGTATTGGGCCGGACAATCACGAAAACCCCCAAATATTATACATTTCTTCCTGAATAATTCTTACAGAGACCATTCTCCCATGAAAGACAGTTGCTTACGCTACACAAAAATAAAAAAAAATCGAGGGTCAACCATTGAACTTTTGAGATATGTTGAATTTTGCACAAATCAGCGAAAAACGCACCAACTGGCACTGGACGGCATTTCAACACGGGGCCGACGCACATCCCAAGTTCAGTGTACACATACGTCGGCAACAACAGTATAAATGCGTAGTTTCTTGTTAGTCGCCTATTGAGTAGCGCTCTAGGTTTCAGAAACTACAAAAAAACATGTCTTTGCCAAAACAACTGCTGAATCAACGCTGACATACTGTAAGGACCGAGAAATCAATGATTTTAGGAACTACGGTTAGGGCTTGGCTGGTAAAAGTGCCACTCTGACTGCATCTCCTTCTCAAGTTGTATCGCTGGGATACCTCACTGGAAAGTGAATGATGAAATGAAAAGTGCCTTCAAAGCCATATCTAATGGATCACATGATTTAGAGAAACATATGAACACATAGGATTTGGCTTTGGAGTCACCTCTTTGTCAGTGTCCTGGGAATGCTGGAAAAATTGTATGGTCGATCTTCTCCATCTACTAAGTCGGGTCCATGGAAACAATCTAGGCTACAGGACAACCATTAAAACAAGTGAGACCACTCCATTTGTTTTAAGGTTATTGAGAATTTGTAGAAATGATTGAAAAGACAGGCTGGGTGGGTGTGACTGTTTGGTCTTTATGTCTCATTGGTTGTGACATAAAAACAGGAGATCCAGTTACATGATTGTATCATGAACAGCTTTCTTCTGACAAAATGCATGTACGATGGTGGGGTAGGCTGGCCCTCATTTCTGACTTTTCATTTCAGCTATCCCTTGCCTGACAAAAGGATCGTGTCATGAAGTGATTTCAAAGCCATATCTAATGGATCACATGTTTTTGAACAACATTTGCTCACAAAAGATTCAGCTTTGGAGTCACGACACTACATCTGCAGTGTGATGGGAAACTTCAAACTATACAGTAAAGCTGGTCCACACGAGGCTGTTTTACTGCCTGCCTTTGGTGCAGAACTGAGAAAGTGCTGTGAATGTTGCCTTGGTTTTTAAAGTTATGTTGGGACAGACTGTTCATGTTACGATTTAAGGGATATCACTGCCATATCTATTGGATCACGTGACGGACAAGAAACACTTGACCACAAAAGATTTGGCTGTGGAATCACCACTAATCCTGCCATTCTGGAGTGGAATCCATCTGTCATTCTGTGACAAGTCATGAATATAAATCAAATGCAAGATGCAATAATTTCGGAACTCCCTGAAGTCATCAGTACATTAGTGAGGTGACACGTTCAAAGATGAAAATGCTCAGCACTTCTCTTCCTTTCATTCATAAAACAGGCATGGGTTTTGTCCTTTAAATAGGTCCACTGGTTGGTAATGTCCCTTGCATGGAAAGCCTAGACTGTCTGGTTGATTTCTCCGAGACAGCTTCTTTAGTTTGAGAATATTAGATGGTTTTATAGGTGACAACCAAAGCCAGATCTATGGATCACATGTTGGAACCAAACATTTGATCACAAAGATGGGACTGTGGAATCACCCAAGTCAAAATTAACAAATTGTCAAAAAAAAGATGATTATCATGATGTGCATCAGTGGCATGACTGCACTTGTATTACATGTATTAGCTAGCTCAGCAGGCCAACTCAGTCATGCAGTACTGAGTAGTATGGTCCAATAGATAGGGCTGGAGGGGAATTGGTTTGATTATGTTGATGAAGAATTGCCTGTTTTTTTGCTGGACCAGATCTCTGGCGACTAGGCCTAGGCCTATCATCACATCGAATCGAAAATAGGGCCTAGCCTATCACCAGTGTCAGTGTCACTGTCAGTGTCATCACCCCGACACCGTCAGTGTTTATAATTTCTGAATTGCTGTTGTTAGGCCTAGCCTAGGTCCCCAAAACCGGCCACCGAACTAAAAACTCGGCACGAAATCTAAACCTTACCAAATACTGCCAGGACAGGTATCGAGTCCTCCTGTCATGAAATCGGCGGGGTAACTGCACGAACTGAAACGAGGCGTTGCGTGCCCACGTGACTTTCTGGCGCCGTGACGCTGGGGGCACTGAGGACGTTTACTAAGGGGCCGAGAAGGCGGGAAATCTCTCAGGTGCACCAGATGAACATTCTAAAACACATTGGTTACAATGTTCCGTTTTCATGATGGATTACAAAAGTATTAGCCTCGTTTTGAGCTGAGTCTTGGCGAGACCGGCACAAATCTCCTCTCGTGGAGGGAGGCAGTGAACCGACGAAACACTTTTTATCGACGCACTAACATAAATGGTCGAGCGTTTCATTCATTTCTTGGAAATAATAAACTGTAGACTTAGTTATAGAGGGGAGCTTCCGAAGGGGCTTCTTGCCTGCGTGGACCAAGTCTCATCTTCTTCGATGAGGAGACACCAATGAATCGAAAGGAAACAAAAATATATTTTAATCATAATAGTGAACAAAATTTAATATTGTCTATCACATCTATATGCATTATATAACAGTGTTTCCAAAAGCAAATACAGTAACCTACATATGATATGGCCTCCCGATTGGCTCATTTCTAATGAGCACGCCGGGTACACAGAATTTGGCACTTTTGATTGAGAAAACGGAATAATGGTGATTTCCTTCAGAAAAGCTCTGCCATATCAGGTAATTCATTCGGACAGTTTTTGCTTCAGCTTATACATAAATCTCATATTATAATCTTGAAGTTGATAGGCCTACTCGTATCTGTCGGTGTTGAAATAACCACCCCAACCAACCACCCCGATGGCGAAGAGGCCAGTTCTTCAATACTTCGGCGGTGGATCAATAACAAAGCCGCCACTTGGAGCGACCGGGGTTGCCTTTCTGCAGCACAAGGCTTGGCTGGTGAAAACCATAACCGCAATGATACAGCCAAAAGCGATCAAGATGAAGACGAACTGGACAGCATCGTATTCTATTGTTGGTCGAAAGTTCTGGAAATCAGAAAAGAAAACATACATCAAAGTTTGAAAACTTCATCTGGTGACGTTACAACGCCAGGCTTTTAATTGGGAATATATGTAACGTTTTAATGAAGACTGATTTCCGCCGTCATTGGGACGCTGTGCTATAGCACAGAATAATCACACCATCCTGAAAGAAAATCATGATTTTTCCGTCCCAATGATGGCTGTGTAGCAGCCTCTGACTATGACCCACGGCATCCTGACTCTCTGCGTTTTCGTCACCACTATCGAGATCCACAAGAGATCCACATTGGGTGAGTGATTAAGCGACCTCAAAACATTGCTGGTCAAGATCACTATATGATCAAGCGTTTGCTAGAAAACGCATTGCATATTGCATGATTTCGACGTCATTGTGTATGCTTTATCACAAAACACTTACAATGTATATGGCAACGAGGATATCCAAAGCTGTGAGGATGACCTGAAATTATAGAAATACAGTTGACGTACAGAACAAGGAATTATAAGGAGTGCCATTTTCAGCGTCATTCCCTGGAGAAAAAAGATCCGGCCCGATTGTCACGATTCCGACGGATTAATCAAAAGTTTGTTCCCCGGACATTCTATCCATGCAGGACATCTCAAAATTTTAATTATATACCTGAAATTTTTTTGAAATCCTGAGTTTTTCAAAATCTCACAAACGCCGATATTCATGTACAATAGTGGATGTGGATAGGCCTACGGCTGTCCATCGACCTTCAAAAAAGATATACTTACGTAAACAACAGTCAGTATTAGAGAAAGGATGGTCCAGACCAGTGCGGCGATGCTGACCCCATACATATTTTTCACGGCCACCACGATCGCGAAGATGCCAGTGATAAGGTAAAACACGAAGGCATTGACAATAATGCTATGGAATTCCAGTGTCACGACGCCAACGTAAATGTAGCATCCAAGCTCGATCGCGGCCAGGACGACCAGGATAATCCCTGGGATCAACGTTTGCTTCGTTTGGTAGTCCAGACTGCATCTGGAATGGAATCCAAATGTGAGCACAAATCTTATGGTAGGGATCCAAAGGATCCAACCAACCCTCAGGTATCCATGACAAACACGTTACATGATTCATCAAATCAAGGAATTGTCCACCGAAAATATACAAAACAATTCATGCCTACACTTATCACACTGAGGTCTTCGGCCTACCTGTCAAATTTAAAGTGCGGATGAAACCTGAATTGGCACCATTAGAAGTTTAGAGCAATTCTCCCTGGAGAACAACTCTCACTATACTGTGATGGAAACTCACGATAAAGGAACATGTCGGACTTATAGGTGTCCCAATGACTGAGAGGGTCAGTTGGTGTGGTGTTGGAGTATAGGCCTACTGCAAGAATCTTGAGGAGCGTGTAAAAAATGACACCACTTATAGTTATATGTAGGATGGTTCCCATTACTTATTTATCTTGACCCTCAGCCTTGGCTCGACTCCGCCGACCCGCCGGACTCCGTTAAGCTCTGTACACACTGACAACATTTTGGGAAACATGTTGGCCAACATGTTGTCCAGGTGCGATGTTATCGAAAATTTTGCCCTGTATACACATGACAACATTCGACAACATGTTGGGCAACTTGTTGTCGAATGTTTCCGAGAAATGAGGATTTTTGAGGGAATATTTTTGAGGGAAATTCATAAACAATGGAAGATTCCAAGAGAAGAAGATGTATTGTCGGTGGCTCTGCCATAATTTTACGTATCCTGATTGAAAGACGGCGAAGAAGACGTAAAGATGAGAAAAGAGTGTGGACAAGACCATGGATTTATATGAGACACAAGCATGGGGCAAATTTTGTAGCTATTTCTAGAATAGCAGCTTTCTTTTTGTTCTTGTCTTTATATTCCCTGGATGTTACATCCCATAAACAGGCACAACTTTCTCATACTGCAATAAGTTGTTCAACTTCACTCAGTAACCATTCCTTGCTTGAGGCTGCCATTTTGACTACATCACATGGCTTAAGGTAGATCATGTGATTTGTGGCCTATTTCTGATTGGATAAAACTCGACAACATCATTAGCATCTCGGCAACAAAATTGATTTTGTATTATTTCGACAACATTTGAGCAACATTTGGCCAACATGTTACCGAATGTTTCCGAACTGTACACACTGCCAACATTTTCGATAACATCGCACCTGGACAACATGTTGGCCAACATGTTTCCCAAAATGTTGTCAGTGTGTACAGAGCTTTACACCTATACGAGGGGAGGTAACGGACCGAGTAACTCGGATGGTTCAGAATGTTACTTATGACGCGTTGAGAAAACTATTCTCACCTTGGTACGCCTGGCTGCTGTACGATGATCACGGTCTGCTGACCAGATGGTTGCTGGTTCATGATGGTTACCTACTGGAAAAGATAAGAGAAATATTGGCATGATTTAGGAAGACTTCTTATCATGATGGGGTGTTGAGTTCAACACTCGAAGTATATAAATGTTAAAATGCTCCATTTTTGAAAAGCTTGCATCTTTGCTCCTTTCCCATTTGACTTGTACTTTTGACAATCAGAATATCGATTAGTAACAAAAATAGTATGTCGTCATGGTGTTGACCGAGTCCGAGAATTAAAAAAAAAGAAGAAAATTATGTGTGGTATAACGACTCACCTCCTGTAGATCGACCTGTGCTGTCTGGGAATGGTGAAATCTCAGGTAGGCCTATCTGTGTCGCGGTTAATTTTGACAACCAACTCTCACCGTGCCTTATTCCTGTCTGCCTGAGGACGAGTAGAAATTATGTTATAAATAAAATAATATATATCTTTATGATGATTTTCACGGCACAGTGATTCTTTTAATCGAGGAACGGATCAACCTCACAAGGCGCCGCGCTTACTCAAACCAAGTGGCAATGCATTCCAAGTTTTAGCTACAATATTAACACATCTGGACGAGGCTATATTTGTTATCGGGAAATCGCCTGTGAATTCATGTGTTTCATGAGTTTTGTTTACTCACGTCGTCCGATTTCCCCCGGCCCAGTCGCTTTTTTCCAAAAATCGCTTCCGAAGAATACGACAGAGGGCGATCGATATAACCTCTTTCATTACATAGTAAAAAGTGCGAAAGAACAGCGAAATGATTTACTGAATCAGATGATTTTTCTGGTGCCAATACCTGACTTGGGTGACTGTCTTCTGGTTGTGAATGGACAGGGTGTCAAAGAGTATACTTGCGCATTGATTGTGCCAGACGTCACGACAGCGGCGTGCTGTTGTAATGACGGAGCCCATAGAAGGCGTAACCCCTATGTTAAAAAATTCACTCTGCCACCTGCGCAAGGGACCTTTACTTGTCACAATCTTTTTTGATGACTGATTTTTCAAAATGGCGACGACGAATGGTGTACAAGGGACCACTCGTCAGTCAGTTGGCCGGTTTTAGCTTCTTGTATGAAAAGAAGACCTGCGTTGATGGCTGATCAGGTATAGATTTCTCGATAAAAGATGTCAGCAGTCCCCCAATACTCTGTGGCGTGGTATTTGAAATGGACTGCTTATGGAACGAATTTGGCATTTGAAGCATAATGATCTATTATGAAGATGTGAATTACGACTGTCCCAAATAGGCCAAGTTCCATGTATAGAATGATCGTATCTTAGGCACAGGTAAATATAAAATGAACAACATGACGACAAAAAAGCTACGCAGTTTTCCGTGCATAATACATGTCTTTATAAATAATATATAGCCACTATCGTTAACATTTCTTTACCAAATCATAGCAATGAATTTGTCTTCGAACATAAAAACTTATGACATACGAACAAGTGATTATGGCAAACCTGATTCAAAAACTTACGTCAAACAAATCATGCAAGGTAGGCCTGGCCTACTTCTGCCTTTCGTCGCACTATACTTAATGCTACGCCACTTTTTTACTGTTTGTAGCTCGACTTCGCAACGCCTTTCCTATTAAAATAGCTTGGGCGCAAATAAGCGCACAACGACGCATGTCCTTGCATCTCGGTTTGCTCTGCCAATTGATGTAACGCCAGTTGACATTCGGTACATATGAAACACAAGCGGGTGGTCCAAAAATAAGCACCAGTTTTGTTTATATGCAGCGGGCCATACTAATTTATTTGAAAGACTCTTACTGAATCAAATCAAGAAGAAACCGTACGATCTGTTCATACTGTCACATGTCATGTAGCTTGTCATCATGGTCAAAGATAAAGTAGGCCTAGGCAGCGAATATCATATATAAATATAACTATAACGCGTTCAATACGCGTAGAAATATATGACAGAAAAGCCGAATGTCAATGATGAATGCATTTTATCTCACAATATTCCTCCATGCATGACTAGTTCTGACCTGAATTCAATATGATTTTGGATCGATGTCAACGTTTCTCATAGAAACGTCTCTCGGTCAACGTCAGGGTATCGAAGGCGAAGGTTCAGTGTACCTAGACTTATTCAGGACAGCGCTTCGTCTTGTGTGATTCAAAGTCTTATTCAGGTGAGAAATTTATCACGTTTAGTCTTGATATTTACACCACAAGGTTTACTGAAAATATCAACTTTCGCCACTAATGTTGAGCCAAAACATTAGGTCCATCGCCGTTGGAAATCTTATGTTACAAACAACCCACTATCCAAAACAAAACATTTTGAATATGGGATGTGTACTTTCACCAGTTTCATGATATTCAGAAATGCCTGTCTTACGGTGAAATTAGAGCATACGATGTAGATGTATAATTATATATGTATAAATTCGTACTTTCAACAATATCATGGGGTGATGTGCTCCTTCAAGTCTATGTTAATGAAATGTTTCACTTTCTGGTTTCCACTCCCAACATCCCTTTTTATCCAATAACTAAGCCCCTCTGTGAGTGTTCTTCTTCTAAAAATTAACATATTATAGCAATGATTTTCTTTCAGTACACATTTGACTAGCGCGGGAAGAGAACTTCGCAAAGATGCAGCAGCAGCAGAATCAGGTATCTGTAGGCCTACTTCACATGAATGTTGTTGTTTTCGTTGTTGGTAAACCAATTCTACTATTGTCGTGGAGCAGCCACGTCGTAACCTTGGTATGCTATGAAGACACCAGTCACCAGTTTGTCTGTCTCATCGTTGCCAAAATGTCCAATTATATATAAAGAAATCAGCAGAAAAGTGATGAGGTTCCTTCAGTCCGTCATTTAGCTGAGATGAAGTTCGCTCTTCGGCCACTGAATAGATATATCATAGCAACTTGTGTTTTTCCCAAATGTCATATGCTGAAGCCGGGTGCTGAAGAGGCACTGCGCAGTTGTTACGAGATTGAGAATTTAGTATTGAACACACTTGTAGCATGGTAGCATGGTAGCACGGTAGCATTGTGGCAACTAAAAAAGTAGTTTTGGTACTAGGCCTATAGTGTTTATTATACACATGCCCTTTGATTAGACATAAAATACATATGTACATAGTATTATACAAATGTATAGTCTTGGGTGGGAAACCAGCTAACAAGAGCCAAATTGTACAGTGTGGGACTGAGCATTCATTATCAAAAAGTTTCCGCTTGTTAAATTTTGAAAACATGAATAATCGTCATGGCCCGGTTGTTAGAAAGCATGTGTGCTCATAATGTAGGCATAATGGGTGATATGAATAAAGACTAGCAAATGCTTTTACTTCAATTTTGTACAGAAAGGCTAGTGTAAATGTACATGGAGTTTTAGATAAAAGCATTTGCTAGTCTTTATTCATTTCACCCAATGTAAATGAACAATATGTCGATATGATGTTATGAGCTAGCTTCCTAACAACTCGCCCAGCCCAGGAAATTATCTGGTCATTTCTGAAATCTTCTCTAGAAGCGGTAGCGCAGTGGAAGAGAGTCGGCCTCATGATCAGGAGGTCGTGGGTTCGACTCCTAGCCGAGTCACTGCTTAGTTCCCCTACTGGTCGAGTTCAAGTGAGCGCCTTGTGGTTGCTCCTTGAAACCCCTGATTGATTTCTGTGGAGACCGGGGTGCTAATATGATATCCCAAAGCGCTTTGAGCGAGAACTAGTGTCACTGAATTGCGCTATATAAAAGACTCATTATTTGTTCTATGTTGTCTTTCTCGGGCAACATATTTACGATGTCTTTCACAATATATGATGTCATTTCGTATAAGGTACATGTAGATGATTTCTGATGACTTCAAAAGCAGCAGTCATCAAGGTAAATATTTCGTCAATTTTATCAAGGCTGTTTCAGCTTATGCGTCGTTTAATTAATCAGTATCCGGACAAGTATAACAAAACAAGAAGAACAGAGCAGAGCAGTGAATATAAACAAAAAACCACTGCCACGACCAGTGTAACCAAAACTATGCGAAGATACCCTAACCGGCGACTTCTTAACGACGAAACGTAGAAGCTAACCCGCTAACTGCCGCTTTTAGTGACAAACTACATGTACATGTATATCTTAAATGGCTGCAGCCGGCATTTTGTATATACTATACTGTATGTGCACGCTGCTATATATTGAATGTACTGTAGAAGTACACTCCGGGCGCAGTAGATCGGCCTAATGGACTAACTCGGGATTCTTTTTCGCAGTAGCTCACATAATTTTATAAAGAAATAGTAATTAGTAAGCTTACTATATTCTCTGTAACTTTTCGCCATATGTATAAAGCGGCTTTGTGGCAATTTCCAATTTCTGATTTCAAAGATATACTGCTGCACTCTTAGAAATAAAGGTTTTAGAACTGCTGAGAAACCTTTTGAGACTTTTCGGCCCACACAAATATGCATCCAAAAGCCTTTTCTTTTGTAAAGCGAAGTACCCTAAATGGGGTTTTCAGTTCGCTGAAAACCTCTGCGGGTGCATATTTGTGTTTGCCGAAAATCCATATTAAGGTTTACAGAATATTTATGAGAGTGCATAGTCTTACGCCTGTTCTCATCGTTTGCAGGTGGCGCCGCAAGGCATGGTCATCATTCAGCAGGGTGAAGTGAGACCACAAGACTACCTCGTTTTCTCCATCATCAACCTGGTGTGCTGCTGGTGTCCACTGTTTGGCATTATCGCCATCGTTATGTCCGTCCTATCGCGGAAGGCCGCAGATCAGGGCGATATGGAGGAAGCAAGAAACAAGGGCAGAGTAGCGCTTGGACTGAATATCGCTTCGATTGTGTTGGTGGTACTCTTGATAATACTGGTTCCTGTTATTGTCTTAACTGTCCTTACAAGCGTAGTAACAGGTGCTTTGGGATAATTGAAAATACGAAGAACATTCACCTGGTATAGCGCGGTTCAACTCAAACCTCTATTTGACCTCATTAAAACATGACCCTTAATCTCATCTCCTTTTAGTTCATCCATATCTCTTTGAATTGCTTTTCGACATCCTGATATCTTATGTCTGGACTTTGTCTGAAGCATGGATGGTGTAGTTTTCTAAACGGACTTTGTAGCATGCATGCGCATGATGTTATTGTTAACCTCGTTTTGGTGGCAGCCCTGTGTTACAACCAATGATCAATTGAAGGCAAGTATTCATCATGAGCCCTTTTAGAATGATTTCGAAACATTAAATTGATACCTCGAATACTTACACGAACTAACCGTCTTGGCGACAACTCGTCAAACGGGGATCGCTTGGTAAAGACCACAAATTTATACCAAAACCCCCCGACTGACACTGGTTTTGTACTACCTGAGTATTTTTGATGAGACAACCAAGGATGGCCCGTTTGGTATTTAGAATTCCTAAAACTGCTGGTCATCTAATGTGAAGGAGTATGATTTCCGGCGACACCATGCATGTGAAATCTTTCGACAGTCGGAGACATTTCTGTAACTTGAATTGAAGGGCTCAGAATTAAAGCAGTTATGATACTACTGAAGTCAGTGAAATCACTTTTTTTACTGAAGTCAGTGTTATCAGTATCATAACATCGCCGTGAATATATAACAGTGTTATATATTCACGGCGATGATGGATGGTTGAATTGTTATTTCGTAGATTCGGCAACTACGAGTGCTTCTGCACTGACCCTTCAGTTTTTCGCTTTCGCTCAAATGGGGATAGTATAAGTAAACATCGGCCTTTTCAAGGATTTGTTGATATCACTCAATGAAACCATGGTGTCCATCACTATACCATATACCTTCTGTATTCAAGAACGATTTGTTTACCCCAAGCAGATAGTTAGCACTAACGGCTACCGCACGAAATGTCACCAACACAAGGTTCGTCTGCGTTGTTTACTTCCCTGTCGACATCATCTATATGTATAAAGACCTGATAATACATTCATAAGATAATTTTCTTTCAATAAAATTTTCTTTTGTTAGAGATTCGTTCTAGTTGGTCAGTGCATAGGAATGTGACTCGCTGATGATGTCAATGGCGTAAAGCCAGGCCTACTTTATATGTAAATTACGTATCAAGATTTGGGGGGTCGGCTTCCGGTGTCCGGTCACGTGTTTTTCACAAAGATGGGTA